>NW_017307497.1:200654-220778 GCF_000935625.1 Nanorana parkeri
ATATAGATACACACATGCACAGTATATATTAACATCCAAGTCTGGGCTGAAGCTGTACTAAATGCTTCTCTGCTATGTGTATTGTAGCTTCATACCTCATACTTGTTAACATGCCAAGAGAAATGTAACATATGCTACCTTCTTGAAATCAGTGTACATACCTCACTGGAAACCACTGATAATTTTCACACAAATCTAACACCAATTTCTCCTCAATTTTTAGGCAAAGTAATAAGCAAGAATTCAATGGGAAAACAAAACAAAACAAAAATCACCTCTTGAACTATCCTACATATGACAAATCAGGATTTTTCAGAAATGTCCGCCAACTTTTTTTTTTTGGGAGTGCTGTAGGGTTAAAATCTCTGTCAGGGTTTTATTGCTATATGTATGTCCCCAGTGGAAAGGTTTTCTCTAGGGCTGCAGCTAACAATTATTTTCATAATCGATTAGTTGCCCTATTATTTTTTCTACTAATCGATTGGTTGAATGAAAAAAATCTCTCTCCTCAACCAACTAAACGATAATGAGAATAGATGCCAACTATTCTCATAATCGATTTTCGATTTAATCGATTAGTTGTTGCAGCCCTAGTTTTCTCCCCACTTCCTTACCTAGCAAGGTGACAACATTGTCAATGGAAGAGAAAGCGAGGGGAAATCTCCATCAGTAATATAGATGGCAGTGCAAAGCTGAGGGTCTAGCCTTTGTCCACTATACTAGAAAAAATGCTTGGGAGGTGTACCTTGTGTTCAGTTTTACAAGCCCCAGTTGAATTGATGTTGTTCAACTGAATTGATATTGTTAAACTGCTATTGTTCTGGTCTTTTACAGATGCAGAAAAAAACAGTATGAAGTATTCCGAGATCATCTTGACATCTATCTTCAGCGCAATCTTAGTTGTAGTTGTTTTGGTAATACTTTCCTTTGGCTTAAAAAGATGCCTAAGGGGTAAATTTCAATATTCTCATCATCCTCTTCGTGAAACTTCTTATGAACCAGGTAATGTTTATATCTTGGAAGTGCAATGGGTAACAGGTTATTCATTATTTGTATTTATATGGTGCCAACAATTAACGCAATTTGCGCTCTACATAGTGCACATTCACATCAGTCCCTGCCCTCAAGGAGCTCACAGTCTAAGGTCCCTATCTCACATACATACAAGGGCAAATTTGGACAGGAACCAATGAACCTTCCAGCATGTCTTTGGAGTGTGGGAGGAAACCGCAGTGCCCAGACGAAACCCACACAAGCACAGGGGGAACATACAAAGTCCTTGCAGATAGTGACCTGGCCGAGATTGAACCAGAGCTGCAAGGCAGAAGCGCTAACCACTATGTCACTGTGTTGCCCAAATAAGTTTACCTTTGTATTAAAATGTACTATGCAAGAAAGGGACCCATATATTTTAAAAAAATATTCAGTGGAGAGAATTAAGCTTACTTTAACCCTTTCCCTGCCAACAACGTAGGGCATACATCCGAACACAACTGTTTCCAGCTGACCACGTCAGTATGCCTTACGTCACTGGCTTTCACGCTTCAGCAACCATGAATTTACAACAGAAGGGTCCCCCTGAAGGTCACCTGTAAACGAATAGCTGTCATCAGCGGCTGAAACACATTTCAGTGCTTGATGTTTCCTTCTTTTCTCTTTTTAAAATAACATTAATTCAACTGTGCAGCAGTGCATTGTGACGCATTGTCGTGCATTGTGATAGTCTGTGTTGCAATTAAAATGTATGACTACATCATTTTATCATAACACACACCAACACAGCTCACAAATGGCACTGCAGATCAGGCATTAACACAACACAACTTTTTAGTATAAGTTGCTTATTTAGTTTTGTGTTTCTTTTTTTACCATTTCCCAAAAAGGCGCAATATAAAATTCACAAATATTTCCTATTTATTAACTCAATACAAGTTTTATCTTTTAGATTTAGTCAGAATTTTTTTAATGGTTTATTTTTTTTGTGTGCGTTGATACTGATTTTAGTGTGTTTTTATTGGTTTAATATTGATTTTATAAACATTTGTGCAATTATCGCAGGACCTCCAAAATTAGTAGCACCATCTTTTTATTCTATTGGTCCCGTGATTTCAGGAAATGTATAGTTTTGGGGTCTTTTACACTCTAAAAATAGCAGTTGAAAATGTTAAAAAGGGTGGAAAATGGCAAAAATGGTCTTGCTAGCTAAGGTCATAAGTGTTAGGCAGGGCTTGGAAGCAAAAGAGTTAAACGAAAATCCTGTTGGCCAAGCGTGACTTCCCTGAAACGTGGCCACAAACCTTCTATTCAGAGAGAACCAGCACAGATGGGCGGGCTTCCGATGACCGCAATGCTGAACGGGCAGTGTGCGCTTGTGCACACCGGCCCGTGGCATTTATCTTACGAACATGCCACACACCCGCCGACAATCGTACGATTCTCGGCGGGTTTTCGAACATGTTCCTAAGATAAAAGTCGTGCGACCTTACAGTAGCAGAAGTCGCACGCCTTCCACACACCTTGCGATAATCGTACGATCGCGGGATTTCCCGCGATTATTGTACGATTATCGCAAGGTGTGTGGATATCTTTAGGAATAAGTGCTCTCCCTCTGCTGCTGTAAGTGGGGCAGAGAGAGAGAGAGCATACTGCACATGTGAGACAGAGGGAGAGCATTCGTAGCCATACCTTAGGCCCCCGTTCCCACTGCGCGATAGGCAAATCGTGCGTTTGTCACGCGATTTGCATATTGCGCGATATCGCGAGATTTGCCGTGCGATATCGCGTTCAAGCTTGCATTGAGCAAGCTTGAATCGCGGCTAAATTCGCTCCAAAAAGGGTCCTGCTGTAGCGACACACGACCCGCGACAGCAGGACCCTTTGCCCCATTGAAATGCATTGGAGCGCGATATCGCGCGGTAATTTGCCGCCATATCGCGGGAATTACCGCGCGATAAATCGCTCAATGTGAACGGGGCTTTAGATGCTAGGGGCACGCCCAACTAATCTCAGGTCCTGGATTCTGTACTGGACACAGTAGATGTCACTAAACAGAAGTTTTCTGGCCAGGCTTCAGGGAAGCCAAGCTTGGCCTTTTAAAGTAAGCTCAATTTGTCCACACTGAAGTATTTTTTAATATATTATTTTAAATACTGAAGCCCCTTTATTGCATAGTAGACTTTATTACACAGGTGAATTTATGCTTTTACTATAAAGATAGGGTAACCTACTTTCTCTTAATCTATTGCTGTCCAGATGAATGTAAATTGCTAAATTCACTCACCGGATGCAGTTATGTTGGATCATTATTTACAATGTACAAGAGAAGAGAGAAGAGAAGTTGTGAGAGCTCCCAACTATATGCTCCTTTAAGTCATAAATGTAAAAAACTGGTGCCAGAACCGCTTAAAAAAAAACAAAAAAAATAAATTTAAAAAGAAACGCTGGGCAAACAGCTCATTGCATAGTGGAAACACACAGGTTTACTCTTTCACCTGCCATATGGGTTTTAATTCAGTTCAATTTTGTGATTTACACACTGAACTATAGCTCCCAACTGTCCCTCGTTTGAAGGGGCTGGCACTCTTTTAGAACCAAATCCTTCTGTCCCTCTTTCCTCGGTTTTCCCTTTTTTTGTTCTGATGTACAGATGTCTATGAAAATGTACTATTTACCAAAAGTGTTATTCTGCACTAAAACCTTCATCCTCTTAATTATTTTGAAAAGCCAGAAAAAAGGAAAAGTAATAGTGAAAAAGGGATCAGGTGTCTGAAAAAGCTTAACGCTTTCATTAATGGATGGTAACCGCTGATTTTCAGCCATTACCAGCATTACAGAGCCGCAAATAACTGGTCACGTACAGTGTACGTGGCCAGTCATTTGGGCACTTTGTGGCGGGACGTAGTGTACATCTCCCATCACAAAGGGGTTAAAGTATTCATTTTTGGCATATCAATTCTTAATGGCCCCCATACCTGGGGGCATGGCAGGGATGTGTCCATTGCCTAAATACACTGTGCTGGAACTTTCTCACACCTCCAAACTTTGTCATCTGAGAAAGTTGGGAGGTATGCTGCACAATCATACAGGAGACACGTGTACTTTATGATCAAACAATTCACATTTTTCCTCCCACCTTCTCATTGGACAGTGAAATGGCATCACCGCCTAGGTCAAGTGAGCTAACTAGTAAGCAGTACAGATAATTCAGGAAAGTATGATAAACCAGGAAGTAAAATGATCTTACTGACTAGAGGAGGCATGCGTATCACATAATTTGGCTGATATTCCTCATGATTATAATCTATGCACACTCAAACTATTATGGGTGGATGATGGTTTGTTCGATTCATTTGCCAGCCTATTAAAACATCCTGAAGACATTCTTCAGACTTTTTTGCTGTAACATAAGGAATCTGGAAAGGAGCGGACATTCATGTAAAACCTTATAATCAATCCACTGTATTTTAATATATAACATTTCATGTTTTTCTTTGTTCTTTCCTTCAGCAGACAGTTATTCGCCACCTGATGATACATTGGTGATATCTGGCGGGCTATATGATGCTCCAAGAATTTATAATCCTAACATGACAGTCTTAGAAGAAGAAGAGTCTCAAAATGATTATGCATCTTTCCACTCAAGATCAGGACAATTCAGACTCGAGTTCTTACCTGGAGATAAGGACATGGATCCAGTGTTTAATGGTTCACAAACAAGAAATGTCTGATGTTGGAATGCCTCATTAGGCTCAGTTAGTATTTTAATAACGTTTTTTTTATAAACTTAGTTTTAACACCCACTTGGAGTAATTCAGTTAGTATTTTACTCAGCAAATGAATTGTATGCTCACTTTTCGGCAGCATTTTTCTACTTGCAAGTAATGTTCAAATAATTTTGTTACTGAAAGTTCCTCATGTAGTGCCTTATTTACCATAAATATAATAATGTTTTGGAACACATCGAGGGCAATTTGTCAAGCAAAGTCCAGACCTGGTCAGTAATTAACTTTTAAATCGGTAAATTTGTATTTGATCAGGGAATTTGTGATGATTGAGTGCACCATTTATACATGCAGTTGCACAAAATGTATCATTACTATTTTAACTTTTTTATATATGACAGTATACACTGATCAGCCATAACATTATGACCACTGACAGGTAAAGTGAATAACATTGATTATCTCATTAGAATGGCACCTGGAAGTGGGTGGGACATATTATGCTGCAAGTGAACATTTTATATCTGAAGTTGATGTGTTGGAAGCAGAAAAGTAGGCTAGGATAAGGATTTGAGTGACTTTGACAAGGGTCAAGTTGTGATGGCTAGATGCAGTATGCTGTATGCAGTGGTCAAAGTTGAGGTGTTGACATAGGTCTCCATATTGTCCAGATCTTAAATCAATCAAGCATCTGTGGGATGTGCTGAAAAAACAAGTCTAAAGGTGCCCATACACCTTACAATTATCTTCAGATTTTCTGTGGTCAGATGGAAAAAGTGCAACAGATTGGCCCAGGTGGAGATTACTCCATCCACATAGTTAAGTGTAGATGGAGGAATCTGTTGCAACTTTTACATCTGACCACAGAAAATCTGCAGATAATTGTAAGGTGTATGGCCAGCTTAATCCATGGAGGCCACACCTCGCAACTTACAGGACCTAAAAGGATCTGGTACTGATGGTTTGGTGCCAGATACCACAGCATACTTTCAGACGTCTAGTGGAGTCCATGCCTCGATAGGCATGGTGGTCATAATGTTATTACTGATTGGTGTATATACAACCATAGATACATAAATCAGAGATGTTTAGAGTGCAAAACTGGTCACAAGTAGAGAAAGAGAACATTTTGATCACATTATGTTCTTAAAGTTATCTCAAATAATATAAACTGTGGTTCTATTCTACCCCGCATCTCTGTGTCCTATTGCTGAAAAAATAATTCTTTGTACGTTTATTAATAACATAAATTTAAGTTATCCCATCAAAACTAACCACAGTTTATCTTTCAGCAATTTAGCAAAGTCAGACCAGTGATATAATCTGAGATGTAATGGGTTTCGAGAAATTCTGCAGGGAAAATATTTAGTGCCTTCTTTATTAACAGAATCTACCAAGTGCCTAACTTTCCATTACAAAAGTGAAGAATGTTGTTTCACTTATATTTAAAAAGCATTAATAATTTTTAATTTAACTATCCTTTGCACTGATTTATACTTGCATACTTATATTAAAATAGAGACTGTATACATCCAGTAATTTAGTAGTTTAAAAGGAGAACTATGAGGTGAGTGCTTTTCACTCACCTCATAGTTCTAGCCGACCTGTGACAATGAGACTGTCACAGGTCGGCTCAGTAGATCGGGAGGTGAGCGAACACATACCGGGTTCGCTCGCCTCTCGATCCTGTCACAGCTCTCTGCCGTGACAGGGGGAGGGGCTGGATTCCCCTCTCCGATCTGCCAGCACTGACTGGCGGAACGGACGGGGGAGGGGGCAGGTACAGCTGGCTCTGCCTCTAGATAGGGAGAGCCAGCTGTCACTCACGCAGCTGGGCGGATCCCGTCATCTAAGTCGGGATCCGCTCCGGCGTCTCAGTATACCGCGAGCTGTAGCTCGCGGTATACTGAGCTTAGGGTAACGGGAGGGCACTAGTTTGTGTCCTCCCGTTACCCTTCGGAGAATTTTGGGGAAAAACACTGACCCCATAGTTCTCCTTTAAACCTTTTTTGGGGGCTTCACTTCTCTTTTGGTTCACTGGGGTACATTGATAAAGTCCCAAATTCAGCAAATCGCTTGCTAATACCCGCTATCAGCTGGCAGGGCAGAGCAGTGCTGCAGCCATGAAAGTTCCCTACAATTTTGTTGGGATACACCCAGCTGCCGGATTGATCTCTAGAGCCAGCTGTGCCTGCTCCTTCCTTTGTCTTATGTGGAGAGAGGTCACCGACAGTCACCGCTTTCTGCAAAAGGAGATTGTGAGCGGTCACATGATCGCTCACTTCTCGGTATATAGAGCTGGCGTGTGACAGCTGAGGTGTCCCACGCTGGCTCTAAGGATTGGATAGAGCATATTTTACTCTCCCAATACATCTCTTTTAAATGGGCTGTGAAGGCAGTGGTGATACAAGCCTTTACTGACAACAAAAAAAAGCAAACTACCCAGCCAACTGCATGTTTCTGAATGACTTAGGTTGTCTTAGTTATTACAGTATATGTAAACCCAAACAATTAATTGCCCTAAAGTAAGTTTTTCAAAATGTTGTTTGAAAAGTGTTGATAAATACCTAATGATGCTGCCAGATACTCCTCCTTTTGTGGTCATCCTGAAATAGAGTGACAATGCTAACCATAATGAATGTACGTACTCCTGCATTGGGATTACAGGATGCCATGCCAAAACACAGTCCCTGGAATCCATAAATAGTGTCTACGACAGTTTATAATTCCAATGTGCATCTGCTTGATAAATGTCAGCACTTGCCCGGATAAATGTACCTTTCGGATACAGGTAGATGAATTTGGTGCAAGCACCACCATTTGCGGTCTGAAGGCACACTGGGGCTGGATTGTCCATACCGGACACTGTCCTTAGTGTGGCTCAGTGTTAAAATCCCAGGCTCAGTGTTTCTAAGCTCTCTGCCTGGCCACTGCATCTGTCTGCGTGACCTACACTGTGGATGGGCAGAGCCTGATGGGGAACTCTGGGAGAGTAGTTCCCTATAAGGTCCATCTCATTGTGTTTAACAGCAGACAGTGGGCTGCTGTTCTGATTCTGCTATTGACTATGGAATCTGCTTACTGGCTGCTGTCAATCAGTAGCAAAGTGGACCTGATGGGGATGCCGGAGGACTAGTTCCACCATCAGGTCCACTCTGGTACTGATTGGCTATGGAATCAGGCCACTGTTAATCACAAGGGAGGTGGACCTGATGGGGAACTAGTCTCCCGGAATTCCCCATCAGGCTCTGCCCACCATCAGTATTATTGGCTGCTAAGAGACTGTCGGCTATGCAGCCTTCAGCGACTTGGCAACCAGTGACTCCTCCCTGGCCCCATTCAGCTGCTGGCCATGGCCATATTTTTGTAATGATCCCTGGGTTCTTTGTTTACATTCAGCTGCTGGCTGGGGAATCTGCCAGCTGGCAGCTGAATGGAGCCAGGAATGCATAATTGGTTACCAGGATGCCCAGTGCCCTAGCAACCAATGAACCATGGAAGCTGTCACATTCATGACAGCCACGCTCTGGGCACTGGACCTTCTCTGTACTCAAGATCAGAGCTGGTCAGTTGCAACAGATTAAAAAAGAATTACCATCAGTTTCCTAATCTGTAAACTGACAATAATTCTTTTTTAATCTGTTGCAGTCATAGAAACAGGTTCTTACAGTGGCAGTAACAATAATTTCCTTAATATGTCACACGTCAGAACTGCAACTAAAACTGTTGCAAGGCTTTCATGAATTGGACGCAGTTTGTTTTAAAAATCTCATACCGTCAGAAAAGTGTCGTAAGATCATACCCCCAGCAGTGTGCCTGCATGTACCTGTTGTCAGCCAATGACATTACAGGAAGCCATGCCCCCTGGCCTGTCCCAAAGTCCTTGAGTGATAGCTACTCCTGTAGGAAGGCATACTGTTGACACTTTTGACTGGTGTGTGGTGTTCATGACCAAGGCAAAAGTAAAAAAAAAAAATTTCTGTCAATAATTAAACATCTCAACAAAATGTGCATAAAATGTATCTAGTGCTGCAAATGCTACCAAGACACCCAATAATTGTAGCCCTGAGGCCAACGTTGATGTCACTGAAGTGATACGCCCTGCAGATTGGAGGAAAATAGTTTAGTAGTCATATGACTGCTGAATAAAGCTGCAATTGTACATAACATGCATGCACTGCAGGCTAATGTTGCAAAACAGCTGGGCTGACATATACTTTAAAGCTGAACTAAACTGCTTACAAATTGTTGGGGCCTCCACAGAAGTGTTTGTCAAATTGTGCAAGTATGCTCTGCATATTTGCACATTAGGGCAGACCTAGCTTTTAAAGGGTCTTTCTCCAGTACATCTGCAACCTCCATCTGTTTCCATCGCAGGCACTTTCATCTGCACTCAGTCTTCTTCAGGACTTAGAGAGTCTTCGACCATCTTAATGATTTGACGGCAATTACTTTATCTCAAAACTGTGCTGACAATGTACACTGAACTGCACATGCAGGGATCAGTGTATACTTAAAATAATTTAATGATTAAATGCAGAATACTTTTTCTATTTACCCTTTCCAATTTATTGATAAAACCAATTAGTTGATTTTCTCACCCTTTATTCATCTTACTTATGAACCATGCACTTTAATGAACATATATCTAGTGCCTTGCACAAGAGAGAAGAAAGAAAAAATACACAGGTTCCGTCATAGACGTAGGAAGAGAGAGTCCCGGGTCACAAAAATAACAAATGGACAATGTAAGAGGTTGATAGGACTTTACTGAACAAAAATCTAATTCACAGTTTTGTTTTGCTCTTTCATGTAAAATAAGTAACTGAAGCCATTAACGTAAGATTGTATAAACAATATTTCATGTTTCTACCGTATGTCATTTGAATACAGTGATTATCTCCTGTTGTTTTATACTAGTGTTTTTTAAATACTTACCTTTCAATAAATGCTAGGACTTGTACGTGGTATACTGTGTGCGCCATTACATACAGCCCAGAAATGACACAATGCCTTAAAGCAAAAGTGCTGGTTTATTAAAAGAATCATTTCAACTTAGCCTGGATGAAAAAACCCTAATGGGGTATTTAAAGCTGAACTCCGGGATTTTGTAAAAACTACCCGCCCGCACTGCAAGTGTTAACTGCTCCTTAGGTCTATGGGTAGAGGTTTAAGCTGTAATAGTCACTTCATTCCTTGCTTCGACACGCTGAGTTGTGGGTGGGCCTTTGACATTCTCAGATACAATGCAAGACTGCTGGCCTTGTATTGTACGTGATGACGGCCAGTGCAAGGAAGAGAAGGGACTTTGAAAGACCATTCATACAGTGTGTACTAGGTAATAAAGATTAGTCCTCCTCATTCACATGAGGCATTAACGTCCAACTGCGAATTACTGCAGCAAGAATCTGCAGAATCACATGAAGCAATTACCTGTGGTTAGAGACAGATAATCGCAGGTGATCATCTGTCTCTAACTATAGGTTATTGTTGCATGTGCGATTAAATCCAAATGAGGGCAGGCAGTTGCAGCCAGTCAGCCCATCATTGTTTTGTACAGGCTAAGCGGCAAGACACTCACGATTCCTGCCCACAAGAATCTGCAGTTTTTTCCCTCAGGAATTCACAGCCATCTATCCCTAGACTAACAAACATTTAACTCTTGCAATGCAGGGAGTCAACTTTAAATTGTATTTCCACTTTTTCAGCCAAATTGCAATAATACCTATAGTATGTGATATTCGTTTTATGTTTCATTTGCATAACTTGAACAAATTAAAAATTACTGCATATCTTTTTACTTGCTTTTCTGACACTCCAAAACTGAAGTTTTTTTTATTGTCTATAATGTCAAGTAGAGGGTTTGAGGGTGGTGGCAAGTTAATATTTACCGTAGTTAGCCCTGCCTGTACTGTACTGGCAGATCTCATTAGAGTTAAACACTAGATAAGGACACTGTCTGTCCTAACAAACGGTTAAAGATTGAGAAGCTTGGCTCTTTTTGCATGTTAATGAAAGAAGTCCCTCTCAGTTTGTCTTGAAGGCAAACTCACTCACAAGTTGTTCAGAGTAGCTTGCAGTCTGTGCAAAAGCCGGCTCCAATGAAACTTCTGAAAGGTAAAACTTTTTTTAAATTATTTTCGGTATGAAGTGTGAATGGGAACACATAACAAGCATACAGTGGCGTAACCACAGCCATAGCGACCCACGCAGTCGCTATGGGGCCCGTTCAGAAGCAGACAATGACAGAAATCCTCTAATGTCCCTTGAAAAAAGGTTGCCGCCACAGCGGTGATCACCCACGAGCAGGATCGGCTTTAAGTGCACTTCGGGGGAGGAGTCACATTCTGCAACCTCTGTGCTGCAGCTGTCTCCAGGCTCTCTCCACTCACAGAGACATTTGTGAGCTGTCCATTGGGAGTCCACCCGCCAAGGAGTCTCCCATCGTCCCTACTCTGTGCAGACTGTGAGGCACCAAGCTCAGGCAGTGCCCGAGGCCATATGAGCTGTGCGTGGTTCTTCCAGCCCCAGCGGCTCTCTTCTCATCGGACCGAGCTGCTCCTGCTTGTCAGGAGGCCTGAGATCTCTGGAGACAGAGAACCGGGTAATTCAACCTTTTACTGTATGTTATGTAAATGGGTATGTACTGATTGAGCCCTGCCAACAGCTCAGCCCTGTATGTATGTATATGTATATATATATATACACACACATACATATATGTGTGCTATGCTGGCCAGGGTGCTATCCTCTCCCCTGCACCCCCTCAGTGCTTTCAGGTCATCTTCATCCCCCCTAGTGTTCTCCCTGCCCGATGCTGCCAATATCCATCCTGATGTGCTTCTGTGCACTCAGTACACTTGTTAGTACACTCAGCTTTGGTGGTATGCCTGGCAGGGTTTAGGAGATGTGCAGCGGCCGGCGCTAGCGTAGGGTAACAGAGTGCAGAGGTCACTGACCTCTGTTACACTACTGACCTCTGCATTGCTGTATAATGTATTGCTGGGATTTGTAGTTCCTCTTCAGCTTGGAGTCAGTGGCAAAACTACCAGGGTCACAGCTGCAACCGGGCTCTGGCGCTCCACCAATGACTCCAAGCTGTAGAAGGATTACAAATCACAGCCCAGGCAGGGGGTAGAGGGCCCCCAATGAGTGCTGACATTTCCATAAAAAGGCCTACCAAAATCTTCAGCTCCAGGCCCATGATGCACTTAATCCGGCCCTGCCTGCCAGGCAGCCGCAGTGTAGCAAACCAGTGACAGAATGATTTCTTCTTTAGCTCTGGAGGTCAGAGAAGGAGGCAGTTGGTTGAGGGTAGGTCGTGTAGTGGGGGATTGGAGGCGGTTTGGAGGGCCCCGTACAAAACTTTGCTATGGGGCCCTGTGATTTCTGGTTACGCCCCTGCAAGCATATATATATATATATTTTTTTTTTTTTAGGTTTATAGGGTTTTCTCAAATGTAATTGTTAAACTTACAACAGGCTAGGATGCTACTCTTTTAATAATCATCTTCACTGCACTTGGTTTCTGAGAATTACTTTTTCTAATATAAAATACCCTACTACGGGGATTCCCTGGGATAGCAGCAAAGCTAAGACAGGAGCCAGTACCTTGGTAAATACCCTGGGTGCCATGGACAGGCCAAAGGGAAGGGTAACAAATTGGAAAAGCTGGGTGCACACAGCAAAGCGCAGATAGGGACAGGAGGCAGGAAAAATTGGGATGAGTAACTACACATCCTTGATGTCCACCAAGACTAAGAAGTCTCCTGGATAAGGGGGACAATGACAGAGTGGGTGGACTCCACTTCTTGAACTGCAGTAACCGATTGAGGATCTTCAAGTCTAGGATAGGGCAAACCCCTCCCTTGACCTTGGGAATAGTGAATAAGTTGGTAGGAAAGCTCTGGATTTTTTTTTTACTTCTAGAACAGGGACAGTGACTCCTTGAGAGAGCAACGGATCCAGAGCAGAGAAAATAGCTTCCTGCCTTTGAGAAGATTGACAGCAGAAAACAGGGAGGAAAAAGGGTGTTAAACTCCAGATTTTAGCACTGTGAAATACTTTGAACCCAGGCATCAGGATGTCACACTGCCAAAGAGCTGAGAAGGCTGAGAGACACGCCCCCCCCTCCCCCCCAACTTGTTGGGTTACCCCTTCATAAGTAAGAGGGCTTACTTCCTGCCTTGGTTGGCCTGGAGGTCCAGGTGTTTCTGCAGAATTCCATACCCTGCTTGGAACCTGATGCTTGGGGTGGATGAAAGAAACTTTTATTAAGGGAGGTAGTGGAACACTTGGCTATAAGAGCCCTTGACTTCTTCTGAGACAAGAAGGTGCTAGTCAGGAATCCAGAACCAGCCTGTGAGGCTGAAGTTTTGCATGGGCACAGTGTGGCTCTGTGCAGACATGGGGTCTCTCTGCACGTGGATGTTTGCACACGCTCATTACGTACTGCTGCGCCAAACAACCTATTTAAGGCTAAGACATCCTAGCCTACATGCTGAGTGATCTTCAACTGTTCCCTGCTATCAAAGTTCCTGTATCATGAATCTGATCCCCCATTACCGACCCGGCTTTCCTTGACTTTTTGATTGCTGTTCTGAATCCCTCAACCACGGCTTGTCTTTGACTACGCTTCCGTCTGCTGTCTTGTACCTCGCTGCCCGCAAGATATTGACCCAGCCTGTCCCTGACTAAGTGATGTCTGCTGTTTTGGTACCTCGATGCCTGACTGTTGCTGAATCGGCTTGACCTGACCACGCTACCAATGATCTGCATTCTTGCTTCCTGATTGGGAGACATCTGCAGCACTGATCCCAACATTCCAAGTGATTGCGCTATTTTCCGGTACCTGTGCCAGTCCTTGGGCAGCTGTGCCACTCTCCATGGGTGCTTGGACTGGAGCAGCAAGAGAGGCCATGCTCGTCATCTTAGGCTCCCCCCAAAGGTACGTGACAGTGCTCTTCCCTTGTGACTTATTAGATGTACATATCCAAGGATTCATTGAAAAGACATCCTCCAGCAAAGTGCATGCACTTTAGGCACTTCTTGTAGGGTGCCCCACCGACCTACACTTCAGCCAGAGAATTTAGTACATGTGGACCGACAATAAGAGAGAATCAACTAGGCCCGTGGTGGCGAACCTATGGCACACGTGCCAGGGAGGGCACGCGAGGCCCTTTCTGCTGGCACGCGAGCCAAGGTTCAGGCACCACAACATTAAGGCAGCCGAGCTGTCTAATGTCGGCGGGCGAGCGTCGGCGGGCGGGCGAACTAGGCCATCTACTCAGTAGCGCAGAGCCATCAGGAACAGTTTTAACCGTTTTAAAATGTCGGGATCGCTCAGGATACACCTGGGGATAGATCGCTCAGGATAGATCTGGTCAGAGCCATAGCCTCCGACCAGACCAAACTGCCATAGAGACAACCATGGGTTGCATGGCTGGGCCTGCAAGAGCAAATAAGGCCTTAAAGAGGACTTCTAACCTCATGACTATGTGGTCCTTAAAAACCGAGACATCTTTAACAGGAACCCTAAAGGTCTTGTTTAGGCAAGAAAGAGCAGGGTTCTCAATAGGATACTGCTGAGAAAATTGTTTAGGACAAGAGAACGATTTCTCCGGATTGTTCCCAGTCCCCATATAGCACAGGCAGTAAAAGCGAGTGAACAGGAAACAGAATTTATATTTTAGGTGGCCTCAAACCGTGGCTCCCAGAGGCTCAGCAGGGATATCAAAATGTGTATGCTCTGCTCAGAACACCCAAGGAGGACAGTGGGTGCATGCACAGTGTGATTAGGAGCTGCACAAAGGAGTGTAAATGGTGCCAATTAAGACAATTCTAAAGAAACAGCACTGATACAGCACAACTCTGGTCTCACACCAAACCTCAGTTTTACCCCTGTAGGGGGGCTTAGGATGTCACCCAGGGCACCTAGAGGGCATAGCAGTGGCTTACCTGAGAGGTATTTTGGTCCTTACTAGAATACGCAGTGGTCACCATCAGGACATACAGTCCAGTCTTCGCCCTCCTGGTGGGCACACCCCCAAGGGGGTCTTGCGGGTCAGGGATCCCAAAGGACCACGGCAAAATATTATAATTTTTTTTAAGAGATTGTCTGAGATAAAATTATACTTGAACACTCAAGCTAGAACTGATGAATTAGCTTTAATTGAAACATAACTGAAACATTCATATTTAACATTCAAGTTTACAGACCTGCCAAACAAGTAAAACAGTAAACAAAGTAAAGAACAATAAAATATTTAACTGCTATCCAGATATACCTAAAAAGTATTATAAGTGCGTCCATCCATAGTTCTCAAGTGAACCCAACTTGACCTAAAAAAATTGCTGAAATGCTCCTTTAAATTCTACAGTGCCGAAGAGCTCCTTTAAATCTTAGGCCCAGGCTGTACATGGGGCCTACCCAAGTTCAGGTTAAAGTGGCTGGCTACAGCATCAACAAAGTCTGTGCTTTGTGGATGGCATTACTGGTGGCGTATTTGTTAGATGTTAGAAGCCTCTCTTATGAGGTAGGGAGATGGAAATCCACTGTACGTTCTGGGGGGAAATTAAGTGTTTGTAATATTTTTCACAATAAGCACATAATCAGCACACAGTATGAGTAAGAAATGTAGGTGTTGGACTTTAAACGCTGCCGTTTCCTAAAGCCAAGTCCCTCTTCCTTGTCAGGTAACTCTCAAATTCCAGAGCTTTTACTGTCCACTGAAATTTCTGTAATTTGCCAGTTACAAGACGGAGGCAGAGTGTTCGGAGGTGGAGTTTAAATCTTCAAATGGGCAATGTTAAGGCTCCATGTACAGCCTGGGCCTAGGATCCAAGAGGTTCCAGGGGGACTCAGAGCTCTACCTGAATACCAACAAGGGTACTTGCACTTAAGCAATGTTATCATAGAAACATTTTAGGCCAGTTTTCAGGCCATAGAGGCTAATCAATGACAAATTGGTCAAAAACTGGCTAAGGAATGCATGAATAACCTGATAACCATGATAACCTTTTGGAGCAGATATCAAAAGGTTATGCTAGTCATGTTAGGTTATGTGCATGCATATTAAAACATATTGATAAGATAATGATGCATAGTGATTGAAAATCACAGCAATCAGTCATATATCATAGTTTTAAAGGAGAACTATGGGGTTAAGGCTTTTCCCCATAGTTCTCCTTAGGGTAATGGGAGGACACAAACTAGCGTCCTCCCGTCACCCTAGGCTCAGTATACCGCAAGCTGTAGCTCGCTGTATACTGAGACGCCACAGTATACCGCGAGCTGCTCCCCCGTCCGTTCCGCCAGTCAGCACTGGCGGATCGGAGTGGGGAATCCAGCCCCTCCCCTGTCACGGCAGAGAGCCGTGACAGGATCGAGAGGCGAGCTAACGCCGGTATGTGTTCGCTCACCTCTCGATGTACTGAGCCAACCTGTGACAGTCTCATTGTCACAGGTCGGCTAGAACTATGAGGTGAGTGAAAAGCAAAAGTAAATCAGGTCCAGTTTCACTTCACTTTACTGCCCTTAAAGCTTAAGGAAATTATGACCACAGTGGCTGTTTTCAGCAATTCAGGCTGGGTTCACACCTAGGCGGATTGAATATGCACGTTTTTCGCACGGTTTTTTTTACCGCTATTCGCGGTGCGAAAACGTGTGTTTCCGAGGGATACTTGGCTGTATCCCAATGGAACCGCCCGACCAAAACGCCCCAAAGAAGTACATGTACTTCTTTGGGCGTAGGGCGGTTTCCCGCACGTTCATACTCGCGGAAAACCGCCCAGATGGGAACCATGCACATTGAAAATAATGGCATTTCCCTGTTTGAGCGTTTTTCCGCGAGTACGAAAGCGCGGAAAAACGCCTAGGTGTGAACCCAGCCTTAGTCATAACCACAATGGTACATTCAAAATAGGAAAACATATACAAAAAATACAGTATTAAATGTTTTGTTTGAATTGTTTGTCTATAGATTGTCTTTGAATACACTGTTAGACACAAATACATTCAGGGGCCGATGTATAAACACTGGCACAAAAAATCTGTAGAAAAGTAGAGCAGTAATTCATAGTAACCCACCAGGTTTTTTTTACTTCACTTGACCAGTAACTGAAAGATAAAAGTGCTTTATATTCAGTTTCTCCACTTTGCTTTCTCTAGTTTATAAAACAACTTGTATCAGTAATTTTATGTGTATGAGAGTTCCAACATGCCTTAACATATACCTTGCAACTTGAACCATTGCTTTCACAACCTTTAAATATATTTAAAGAGGAACTCCAGGATTTTCAAATGTTAACCCTTGCAGTGGGGCTACTACCCCCACACTGCAAGAATTAACTGCTCGTTTTGGTTTAAGCGCAAAGAAGATATACTTACCTGATCCTCAATCCTGCTTGGCTGCTAGACTGGTCCCCGAAGCCTCTTCTTCCCCAGGCTCCAGCAGTCTAAGCCTTATTGGTGTCATCACGTCTATGCTAGGTCTATTCACTTGCATTAGACATGAGGACACCAAGGGATATACCACAGCCAGAGCGGAGGGGGAGACAGGTGAGCGGTCACCACTGCAGGATGGAGGATTGGGTATCTTCATTATTCCGTTGCCCCACTGCAAGGGTTAACTTTTGAAAATCCTGGAGATCTGCTTTAAAGTACACCATAGAAACTGGAAATATATGGCTATGGTATAACCCTATCTTAGTTACTAGAATTTCAAACACTTTAAAACTTTACTTAAATACAGGGAACCATTATGCATGCTAGAGTGTGAAGAGTGTGTCTCTTAGGTAACACATGGATGTTAATCAAGTGATGGCACTAGGTTTTTTCTATAGGAAGATAAGCAGGCAAAATGAAATCACTGTTCCCACAGTAGTGCTCAAAAGTATGAGTACATTTTAAATTGCCTTCAAAAATGATTTTAGCTATCACCTCCTCCATGAAGACATACATTCAAATAAATGTCCTTAAATAAATTATAATAAAGCATTAATCAAATGCAACAATCTTCAAACCATTAGAATGAACTAGGCAGGTTCTGCATATTTCATTGAAATATTTTTTTAAGCAGCTTTCATTTTTCGTCTTCGATCTACTTTAGGAAAAGCAGCCCAGCCAGATTGATTCATATTTTTCATAGTTGAGACTTTCAAGGCAAGACAGGGCTTTATAGATGGTTCAGTAAAAATCTAAAAAAAAAAAAGGAAGCAGGATGATAACTAAGTTTTATTTGATGAACATACATTTTTAATAACTTATGCACAATGGTAGATGCTGTAAAAAAAAGCACCCAAAATGTTCTTGATGGACTGTGTGGCATTAAACATAAGGAGTCAATTTATAATGGAGAGTGTACTGTATAGATCACCATCCACTCTCCGTTATACTATGCAGTATTTCTCAGGACCTGCATTTCTTTCTCGTCCATTGAAGGACATACAAATTCAGAGACTGCTGGGTTATTCTGCCGTCTACAGGAGAAATAGACACTGGCAAACAATTGCGGGCCAGCCCAGGATAATTCTTTTTACTCCCCGCATGCCTCTGTTTTTCCCCAGTGTCCTAGTAGGATTATTCACTTTTCTGCATTTCAGCATTAAGAAAGCATCTTCCCATTGCTGCTTCTGGTAGAGACACAGGGAACTCTCCTTGGTTTATTCCTGAACCAATAGGGAGTATTCAACCTATCTTGGATCTCAAGGCCCTAAATGTCTTTATTTAGGGCCAGAAATTCCATATGGAATCCACCAGGTTTATTATAGCCTCACATCACCAGGAGACTTTATGTCCTCTGTGTACAACAAGGATGTCCTCATTTTTGCCCCAAAGTTGCGTTTTTTGTTGCCATCATCTGTGTCATGTGAGTGTCTGCCCTGGTGGCCTGATCATGTAAAGAGCCCATTTTGGTCTTATACCAGGAGAAAGTGGTGTTGAGATTCAGAATTTTGTTGCTACCTAAAAAGGTTTGGGATTTTCACCCCATCCAGTATATTGTTCTTCCATTTATCTGTCTGGCTCCAGTTTATTAGATCCCCCTCTATTGCCTGGACATAGTTTGCACTGTGAGATTTTACCTCATTGCCACTGCTTCCTGGAGAAAGACTGACTGTCTCCTTATCTTACCTGAGGATCCCTGCAAGGTTAAACAAGCGTCACATACCACCATTTCTCGGTGGTTTAGACAGGCCATCATTCTTGCTTATAATCTTGCACCACCCCTTCCTATCAAGGCACACTCTGCTAGATCAATTAGTGCCTGTTGGGTAATGTGGCATCAATCTGTTGTTTCTTGGATTTGCAAGGCTGCAAGCTGGTCTGCTGTTTACATAGTTTCCAGTGGATGTTCAAGCCTCATCTAATGTCAGCTTTGGGCATAGGGTCCTTCAGGCAGCTGCAGGCAGTCCTCAGTTCTTTTGGGGTTTTTTGGGTGGTCAGTTAGCATTTGTTTGCTTGTACCCACCACTCAGTTGGACTGCTTTTGGACATTCTTACAGTATGAATTCCTGTGTCCCTCAATAGATGAAAGAAAAAAGGATTTTTGTATTCATTGTAAATGTATTTTCTTGCAGTCCACACAGGTCCCACCAATCTCTGTTTATAATACTCTTGTTACTGGCTTTCCATGCTGGAAGTAAAAGGAGGTATCCTGGTCTAACCCACAGTTTTTTTGTTTGCCAGTGTCCAATCCTCCTATAGGAGGCAGAATAAACTGTGATTCTTCAAATTCCTGAGTCCCCCCAATAGACTTTAAAAAAAAAAGCAATATTAAAAACAGGATTTTTGTTTTACCTATAAAATGCATTTCTTGGGGCACATCACAGAACCCAGGGAGTTAAATTCTTTAAACCAATGGGTTATGCAACTGCCTTCAGGTGATTGGACACTGGCAAATCAAATCTGCATGACAGCCCTGTATAACCCCTCCCACTCCCACCCTGTCCTATCTGTTAAGCAGTACAGAATGGATCACAGAAAAACAGAGGGGAGGCTCATGTGTTCAGAGAAATTGATATTACAAAAAAATAATTTTCTCTTGATTGCACATTACAGGACACAGGGAGTTACATCTTTAAACCATTGGGACATTCAAAAGTAGTCCAACAGAGGGACGGACAACACAGCAAGCAAGGGCTAACACACAGAGCTTTTGGACCCACAGAAACCTGTTGAGGATCCTTAGCTGTAGGGACATTTCTGTTTCTAGAGCAGGGACTATGACCCTTTGAAAAAGGAGCTGACCTAGGGTAGAAGAAATCTGCCTTGCCTTTGAGCAAATCTGGGTAGATTGAACAACAGGAATAAAGGAGTAACAGTAGAATGGCCATGGGGCTTTCCAAAAAAGAAATGCATTTCTCTCCATGTTGCATTCTTATTAGGAATAGCAGTTCTGAATAT
>NW_017307497.1:220790-227670 GCF_000935625.1 Nanorana parkeri
AAAACAGCTTGTAAAAGATATTACCTTTTTAGTTGTTTCTTCAAAGCAGGGTTATACATAGGACACTATTGGCAGCTTCTATTGCTTTGAAAATATGGGAACATGGAGATAAAGGGCAGACTAGATGGACAGACTGAGAGACAGTGTGTTACAATGAGGGGAATTTATCAAAACTGGAACAGATAATATCTGGAGCAGCTGTGCATGGCAACCAATTAGCTTCTCTCTTCAGTTGAGATTTGAAAATGAAATAGAGAAGCTGATTGGTTGCCATGCACAGCTGCTCCAGATTTTGTCTGCTCCAGTTTTGATAAAGTCTCCCCAATGTCTTATGATCTTTAACCCTTTGCTGGGAAAGACAGTTCTGCACATCTAGTTAACAACTAATAATGAAATCTGCCAGCACAGTACAAACAGGGTTATTATGGCAAACACACCTCCCACTGTGTCCTCATAAATATTGTATAGCAAGGGAACCAAGTTAGATTTTTCAGTCCCAGGGTTTTCAGAAAGTAACATTTAAAAAGGTAATCAGCTATTAAAAAAAAAAAGTTATGCTATGTGCATGGGAACATGACACAAATATGAAGTAGGTGTTATCTCAATTTGGCTCCAAAGGTAGAAATACACTTTAAAGCAGTAGTATGGCCGATGTACCACTCCTTTTTAAATGCATGACTTAAGTCACAATAATTGCTTAGTCAATATTTAATCATTTATATAGTTGTTTAAGTCCAGTGAAAGATTAAATCTTACCATTAGAACACAGGAATGCATTGTTAAACTGCAACAGATTCATCTGACAGAGTGTTTGATATATTTGCATTTGCTGTTTTTAGAACTTAAATATTTTCAGAAAAATTACTCTATTTAATGTAAATATTAAAATGCAACCGAACAAGACTAACAATACTAGTGTACCTTTCTTGGAGTTGATGTGTGGGGGGGGTCATGAGATGACACATGTAGACTTTTAAAAATGCCATCATTTTTATACAATCCCTATGATAAGATAGAAAAAAGTGGTTAAATACACCATTTGCAAATACACTGTCAATTTACAATTTTGACAACAAAAATTATAAATAGCCAATGCAATAAATTAAGATTTTTGCACTGATTGTAAAGTTTTTTCTTTAAGTCTATTGAGGGACATAGGAATTCAGGAGTTCTTAAAGTCACGTTATACTGCTGCCTACAGGAGTTTGGGACACTGGCAAACATAAAATGCTAAGCCAGTTCCCATATGACCCCGCCTCTAACCGTCATGCCTCGGTTTTGTGAACAAGCAGTATATAAGGCCAGTAACACAGGGGGTGGAATATGTGTCCTTCAATGGACCTAAAGAAAAAGGTTTTACAGTAAGTACAAAAATCTTATTTTCATTATTGACGATTAGGGACATAGGAATTAAGGAATTCTGAAACAGTCAAGATGTCCAACAGCAGTCCAACTGAGAAGTGGGCAACAGCCACTCAGGGGTCCAACAGATGACAAGAACATTGTATAAGAGTATAGAAAAAAATCACCATCTGAACCAAAGTTAGTTAAGAGTAGGCAAGGATGAGGGTACACCGTAACCAAGATTGCAGTGCAACTACTAAAGAACTTTTCTCTGATTGAGAATAGGAGATTTAAAGGGCTCTGATTGTGGTTCTAGGAGAGGGTCATATTGTGGTTCTAGGAGAAACAATCATGAATGATACATTCAGCGTTGTCCAGGTCAGTTGGCCTATCACAGGGGGAGGTTTGCAGATCACAGAATGTTCAGCATTGTTCAAACTTCAAGAATCCAGGAAACAGACCCTCTTCAAGGAAGGTCTACCGAGCATTCCATAATGAGGATGCCAGAAAAAGAAACTAGAATGAACATAAGGGCCAGTGCTGTGAGAAGGGTCCAGAGCTGCTGGAGGAAGCTAAAGGGTCAAATCCTTAGCAGGAAAGAGAGCAGTGGGAACTAATCCCTGTCAAACTTGGATGTCAAGTGGCCCCTCAGGGAAATGAGTGTTAAGTACCACAGAAGATGAAAACAAAAAAGACCCCCATGTGGGTAGGAGTGGGATATTATTCCCTAGGATAGGTTCCTACAAGGGTCTCCGAGGTCTCAAAATGCGAATAACCTAGACCAAACTGTGAAGATGCACAATGGAGTGCAGTAACAAAAGAGGTTAAAGAGGAGAAGTTGAAGGAGATGTCCAATTTGAGGGTGCAGGCTGAAGGTTATAAGTTACTAGAGCACCCAAACGCCTGGGAGGTTAACTACCCAGGGACCGAGCAGTATGAACAAACAGCTCCAGACTGGTTTAAGTGGAGGGCATACCTTCATGCTGAAGGTTGAGTGGACGAGATAGGAGGACCTACAGTTGAGTGGGAGGAAGGCTTGAGTGGGAGGCTCTGACAGTCTATATTCTACTACCACTGTAGTAGATGAAGGAGAAGTTGTGTTGGTTCGCCTCTTCCATAGCCTCCTGCTTGAGGCAGGAGTACACGCCGACCACCAGTGACATTGCTAAGGATGGTGTCAAGAGCAGGTCTAAAGAAGAGACTTCTCTCAGAAGAAAAAGTAGTCATATGTTCATTGGGAAAATCTTTGGAGTCCCAGGCACTTAGCCAGATTGCCCTATTATGTGAACAGTCATCAGTGCCATGATAACAACAAGCTAAAACACTTGCAACAGACCATAGCAGCTGAAGCACAGAGCTTCAGACATTTGCTTCAAGTGGTCAGGCTTACCATGGGGGTGGAAGGATCCTTTGAAATGGATATTACCCATAGTAACACAGTTTCAAAGTTATTGACAACACAAGGGAAAGTCAGACCAGTTAACTTAAGGCCCGGTTCACACCTGGGCGTTTTGTAGCGCGTTCCTACACTCTGCAAAACGCTCAAACACCGAATTCCTATTATTTGCTATGGGTATGGTTCACACCTGGGCGTATTACAGGCCGTATGAACGCGCTACAAAACGCCGTACGCCCAAAGAAGTACAGGAACTTCTTTGGGGCCTTTTTTTTTTGTCGCGTGTTTCCATTGGGATACAGCCAAGTAGTTGATCGGCGTCTTTCTGTTGATTGTGGTAGGACGCTGATCAACTCAGCGCACAACTCGCCTCTAACCAACCCGGACCCAGAGACTTCACCTGGAACCTCTCAGAGACCACAAACCGCAAGTACCCTGGGCTATGCAACCAGATAGACCCAGCACTCCTGTGTCAGCTATAAGCCTAAAGTATACCAGTGGCAATACTGAATGCTATCATCTGTGTACTTAGGGTTGCCACCTTTTCTTCAAGCGAAACCCGAACACTCAAGCGACGCGTAGACATTTTTTTTGGGAGAATGAGTTGTAGCTTATTCATATGTAAATAGCGCCACCCATACATATGTAAATATCACAGTTGAGACTATTTTCAATGGGGAGCCAGTAACACCTATCTTAATTTTGGTTGCCCCTGTCTGCCTGACATCTTGTGTCAGGGTTTCTGCTGCCATGAAACCCGGACGCAGCATTCAAAACCCGAACTGTCCGGGTGAATCCTGGACAGGTGGCAACCCTATGTGTACTGCTTCTATACCTCCTATGCTACCTCCAATTGAAGTTGTGACAACCCATAGATGCTCCTACTATATTACCAACTCCCTAAAAATCCATTGTCAGTAGTAACTTGCATTTCTAATTGCCTCATTGTTTGCCTATGCTAAACTCTGCCTGTTGCTGCCCTCTAGGGGATTCTGAGGAAGTGACAGTTTCTCTAACCAGTATACCAATATTGCCTGCTGTGTGTTGCAACCTCCTCATCCCCTACTCTAAAAACTGGGCATTCTAGCGAGTAGTTGCTATCTGATACCCATTCCTATAAACTTCTCCTATCCGCAGTTGCGATCCACTGGGGAATTTGACCCTCGCCAGAGGCGAGCCTTACACCTCCTGACAGAACCTTGCATCCTTCATTCAGTGCTGCACTGACGTGTCTGGATTCTGAGTCATGGGGAAAGCAAAATAATTGTCAAAGGACCTGCGGGGGAAAAGGTAGTTGAACTGTATAGAACAGGAAAGGGATATAAAAAGATATCCAAGGAATTGAGAATGCCAATCAGCAGTGTTCAAACTCTAATCAAGAAGTGGAACATGAGGGGTTTTTATTTTTAATGTATAATGAAAAAAGTACCGAAAATTGTGAAAAAAAAACCTGTTCTCCCTTCGTTATGCTATAAAACATTATTAGCCTTTTTTTAGTAAAATATAAAAGACGGGGTCACGTCGTGTAAATAGACACCAAACATGTCAAGCTTTAAAATTGCGCGCACCCGTTAAATCGCAAAAAACTACCATACCCAAAATTGACCACAGCCGACGCTTTAAAAGCTTTTGCCGCTCATCAATTTAGTGTTATCAGTGATTGATGACCCGAGAATTATTGCTCTCATTCCGACGTTCGCGGCGATATTTAACATGAGCGGCGCAATGGATGTAATCGGCGTTTTCCCATGTAGGCGGGCTTGACGCATGTTTGCATGTGCGGGCGGGGGACTTTAATTATTTTTTTTATTGCTTTGATATGTGATTTTTTAAGTAACAAATTTTTTTAAACCTTTCACTGAACTTTATTGCTATCACATAGGGAGCAAACAAGCTCCCTATGTGATAGCCAATTTGCAGTGACAGGTCCCCTTTCTGGAGACATCAGGGGTCTTTAAGACCCCTAATGTCACCTAGGGACCCCCAGAGAAGCTGATGAAGCAGAGACCTGCTTCACAAGCTTCTCTCCGGATTCTGTACCAGAGAGTGACACTGAATGCAGGCAGTGATGTAATACACATCACTGCCTGCATTCAGAAGAGGAGAGGAGATAAAACGGAGCTCGTGTACTGAGCTCCGTTTGATCTCCGACCGCAGAACTGCTGTGCTGGTCCCGTGCTCACACCGTGCACAGCGGAGCCCGGGATCGCCAGCAGCGGAAGCGACGGAGGGGGGCGCACACCCGACCTCATATTACAAGCGATCGGGCGTCTCCACAGACGCCCGAACGCTTGTATGTAAAACAGCCATCGCTGGCTGTTTACATTCAAAGCCGGTTCTAAAGATGCCCACCCGCCATCAAGAAGCCGCTGTCCGGCCGTTTAATTACAACGGCCGGACAGCATGTGGTTAAACTCCTCAATCTCAAAAATTCAAGATCTACACCCCATGAAAAATATCACACCCCCTTTAAAATACCACAAACATAATTATATCCATATAAAACACAAAATGTCCAGTGTAGAAAGTAATGATATCCTTTACAGTGTCCCACAGAAAACGTTATTAAAAAGTGCTAAGAACTTACATAAAAGGCAATTCCACTGCGTTGTATAACAAACTATACATTTCTCCATTCACTCATCTAAGCCGCAACCTTACTCCTCTCTTCCTGGTGTGTGCTCTGACAGACGTGATGTGCTCCTCACCGATGCGTTTTGTCACCAACTGATGTGCGGTGCAATGGATGTAATCGGCGTTTTCACCCGTAGGCGGGCTTGACGCATGTTTGAGTGTGCATGTGGGGCGGGAAACTTTAATTTTGTTTTGTTTTTTATTGCTTTGATATGTGATTTTAAATTTTTTAAGTCACACATTTTTTTAAACCTTTTTTTTTTCCACTGAACTTTCTTGCTATCACATAGGGAGCAAACAAGCTCCCAATAGGATTTTTATGTTGGATATCATGCAACCGAGGGGTCCTAATATAGAGCTGTATTTAAATTGTTTTATAAGTAATAATTGAGGTTAATATTGAAGTGGTATATTAATGTAGTATATTTTTCATACATATTTTAAACCCATTTATACTGGTATATTTAGTCTTTTTTTTTATATGAATTGTTAATAATTTTTAAATGTATATGGTTTTAGCTTTTTTTTACATCTCTTTGGTACGGGGACATCCATTAAATATTTTTTTAAATTACATATAGTTAGGTATTTAATATATTAAGGAATGTTCTATAAGTATTAATTGAGGTTAAGAGTGTATTGGTCCTTGAATGAAATATAAATTTCATACATATTTGAAATCTATTTATACTGATGTGTACTGTCTAATATATTTGTAAATGTAGTTCTTTGATATGGGTACATCTAGTGGGCATTTTTTAAATTACATGTAGTCAGCTATATATTGAAGATTGTATAACGACATCTAGTGGCTAGTTTAGGATGTTCGGCTTTAGGTATGAATGGCAGCTGCAGTCTTCTTGGTGAAGAAACACGTTGGGGAGGAGCACATGCGGTGACATCATCACATCTGTTAGAGCGCGCACCAGGAAGAAAGGCTGCGGCTTGGATGAGTGAATACAGGAATGTATTGTTTGTTATACAGCACAGTGGAAATGCCTTTTATGTAAGTTCTTAGCACTTTTTAATAAAGTTTTCTTTTAAAGATTTTACATTATGTAGTTTTTTTTATCTACCTCCTGAGCACTACTGCAAGATAAATTGTATTTGTGGATTAGAAGTGAAAAACGATCTTGAAGGTGGATGACTTGATTTATGCTGGGGAAACTAACTATTAAAAAAGGCATTATTAGACCATTTGATTTGTGGTCTACTATTTCTGGGTTGCTAGAATGAAGGGACACTCACAGAAGGCACGTATTTGTGGATTTGTTCACAAGTGTGGGCAGAGGCGGCTCTCTAATTAGGCGAGTTAGGCGGTCGCCTAAGGCCTCGCGCTCAGGAGGGCCTCGTGGACGCCTAACTCACCTCTGCAGATTCACCTCACCTGACTCTGGCGAGTCCGTCCCTGGGCAGAAGGGAGCAGCAACAATTTCCACACAGGTAGAATGCAGCGCCCGCGGCCTCCGCACAATCCCGCCCCTCCCCCCATCTGCCACTGTGTGC
>NW_017307497.1:229016-235255 GCF_000935625.1 Nanorana parkeri
GCCTAACTCACCTCTGCAGATTCACCTCACCTGACTCTGGCGAGTCTGTCCCTGGGCAGAAGGGAGCAGCAACAATTTCCCCACAGGTAGAATGCAGCGCCCGCGGCCTCCGCACAATCCCGCCCCTCCCCCCATCTGCCACTGTGTGCTCCGCGCCGCTCGCATGGAGAATGGGGTGCCTGCAGCCTCTGCACAAGCCACGCCCCCTCACCATCTACCACTGCGGGCCTCGCGCCGCTCGCATGGAGAATGGGGTGCCCGCAGCCTCTGCACAAGCCACGCCCCTCACCATCTGCCACTGCGGGCCTCGCGCCGCTCGCATGGAGAATGGGGTGCCCGCAGCCTCTGCACAAGCCACGCCCCCTCACCATCTGCCACTGCGGGCCTCGCGGGGAGAATGGGGTGCCATCAGCGCCACTTCCTTCCCTGCACAGAGAGATGAGAGAGCCCGCCCAGTGCCATGGACCTGCAGAGGCTCCCACTCCTCCAGCAGTAGGAATCGGATTTGGAATAGAGCAAGAAGGAGGCCGATACCATTAGGGTGAAGAAGGTCTGGGACACAGGGAGTTAACCCCTCGATCAGGAGCAGCAGGTGCATGGACTACAGGTAAGTGAAGCACCTCTACTTAAAAAAGGAAAATACATGCTACAAAAAAAAAAATCATTCTTTTTTTTTTAAAATACTGTTGTCAGGACCCAGTCACGCCATAAAGAGTGCGTTCCAGTGCAATCCGCCTCTGGAACGCAACCCGGCCGTCTCACTTTGTTTTGGGATGTCAATAGCGCCACAGCTACCCACGCACCATGCAATCGCCGGCACCCAAACACATGGAATATTAGTTTTCGTGTATTGGTCCAGTGCAATCTGCAAAAATGCTGCATGTGCTACTTTTTTGCAGATCACAATGCAGGCACTAATTTGCCACGTAACATGTGTGGCACAATAGGTGCCATTTCTTTTTTACACAACTTTATTGCTATCACATAGGGGGCTAAGAATCTAAGAAGCCCCCTATGTGATAGCCAATTTACATGGCAGGCCCTCTTTATGGAGACATCAGGGGTCTCCAAGACCCCTAATGTCACCTAGGGACCCCCAGTGATCTGCTTCATCAGCTTCTGTAGCTGGAGAGTGACCCTGAATGCAGGAAGTGATGTAATATACATCACTTCCAGCAATTCGGGGACTGAGAGGAGAGATTGTGTACCGATCTCTCCTTTAATCTCCTGTCACAGAGCAGCCATGCCAGTCCCAGCCGGATCCGGCACAAAGGGTCTCGGGACCGGCAAGACAGCGACACCTGCTCCTATACAAGCGGTCGAGCGTCTCTAGAGACGCCCGATCGTTTGAATGTAAAGCCCCCGTCCAACCGTGTAATTACAATGGCCGGCCGGGAAACTACTCGTCGCGCTCCGTCACAGACGAGAGGATTTTTCAAGCCCTGATTATGGGTGTAAGTGGGGGGCCTCACATTTTGAGTTTCGCCTAAGGCCTCACAAAGTCTAGAGCCGCCTCTGAGTGCGGGACACTGTGAAGGATATCATTACTTTCTACACTGGACATTTTGTGCTTTATATGGATACAATATAAAAGTGGGGTGTGATATTTTTCATGGGGTGTAGATCTTAAATTTATGAGATTGAGGAGTTTATTCATCACTTAGACACTTATTAAATATGCGTTTCTTTATTTTTATTTTACTGATATTAGGCGTGGTGTCATTTTTAAGTTTTTTTGGGGCTGAGGTGGTGAATTCTTTTCACACTTTGACACTATTGCTGAATAGCCATAATAGCTATACACTATATTGCCAAAAGTATTGGGACGCCTGCCTTTACACGCAAAAGAACTTTAATGGCATCCCATTCTTATTCTGTAGGGTTCAATATTGAGTTGGACCACTCTTTGCCACTATAACAGCTTCAACTCTTCTGGGAAGGCGTCCACAAGGTTTAGGAGTGTGTCTATGGGAATGTGTGACCATTCTTTCAGAAGCGCATTTGTGAGGTCAGGTACTGATGTTGGACGAGAAGGCCTGGCTCGTAGTCTCCGCTCTAATTCATCCCAAAGGTGTTCTATCGGGTTGAGGTCAGGACTCTGTGCAGGCCAGTCAAGTTCCTCCACCGCAAAATCGCTCATCCATGTCTTTATGGACATTGCTTTGTGCACTGGTGCGCAGTCATGTTGGAAAAGGAAGGGGCCATCCCCAAACTGTTCCCACAAAGTTGGGAGCATGAAATTGTCCAAAATGTCTTGGTAAGCTGATGCCTTAAGAGTTCCCTTCACTGGAACTAAGGGGCCAAGCACAACCCCTGAAAAACAACCCCACACCATAACCCCTTCCCCACCAAACATTACACTTGGCACAATGCAGTCAGGCAGGTACCGTTCTCCTGGCAACTGCCAAGCCCAGACACGTCCATCGGATTGCCAGACAAAGAAGCGTGATTCATCACTCCAGAGAACACTCCACTTCTCTAGAGTCCAGTGGCGGTGTGCTTTACACCACTGCATCTGCCGCTTTGCAATGCACTTGGTGATGTAAGGCTTGGATGCAGCAGCTCGGCCATGGAAACCCCTTCCATGAAGCTCTCTACGCACTGTTGTTGTGCCAATCTGAATGCCACACGAAGTTTGGAGGTCTGCATTGACTCTGCAGACAGTTGGCGACTTCTGCGCACTGTGCGCTTCAGCATACGCTGACTCCGCTCTGTCATTTTACGTGTCCTACCACTTCGTGGCTGAGTTGCTGTTGTTCCCAGTTGCTTCCACTTTGTCATAATACCACTAACAATTGACTAAGAATTGACCGCGGAATATTTAGTAGCAAGGAAATTTTATGGAACACCTGAATCCAAAGATTTGGAGGGGTGTCCCAATACTTTTGGCAATATAGTGTGTATTTGTGGCAGAGTATGGGCAGAGGTCATCTGTAACAGAAGTACTCTCCTCTGTGTGTCTTTCAGAAAACATGTTGTGCCCAGTACCAGAAAACATCTAGGCCCAAAATTAGCAAGGCCTTGCGTATTCCAAAACCCAAGAAGTTCATGCTGATAACTGTTAGAGGCTTCCAGAGGTGACCAAGTCACTGTAGATGGGCAATGAAATAAGACCAGATGATCCACATGTTGCTTCAGCAGAGAGGAGCAGCAGCAGAAAGATGCTTCCTCTAGGCAGAAGTAAAGGGTGGGAGAATGAGCACAGAGTGTGATGTCAGATGATGTCAAGGTTTGGTTCCTTGACGCTTACCACATTAAGGCGGGGAACAAAGGGTACTAACTGTGAAGTACACCTCAGAGACAGGGTCACACCAGAGGCTGTGCCATGGCTCTGGACCTGGAAAGTGCTCTGCAGTTAACTACTACAGTACATAAAGGTCTGGAAAGCACCACAATGCAGAACCTAGTGCCCAAAGGTAACATTCTTGGCCAGCCCTGCAATCATCCAGCCCGACATGGTCAGAGTACGGCCTCAAAAGCTCTTGCTGAGATAATGCTGATCCGGATAGCTGCTATGTAGCGACAAGTTCAAGCAGTGAGGTGGGAATGTTGATGAAGGCACTGAGGGAAACAAAAATATCAAAGGTGTGTTAAGAATCTTGGTTAAAGTCAATAAATATAGAATAAATATTCCACAATAAAGGTCTAGCAAAAATAGTTTGTTTTTTTCCAGCAGAGTTGAAGGGATATGGGGGCTGGATTTGTCTGCCAGTTTCACAAACTACTGTAGGCAGCAGTATAACCCAATTGTTTAAGACATTTCTGAATTCCTGCATCCCACAGTGGATGATAAAGAAATAGGATTTATGACTTGGCTGTAAAATTCTTTTTACAGGTAGGCACAGGGCACCGGCTCCTTTAATCATAAACCCTGGGTTATACACAGCTACCTTCAGGTGATTGGACACTGGCAGAAAGAACTATAGAACAGCCCAATCCCTCAGCAATCCTCAGTTTCATAGCAAGTAATGAGAGGAACCGCCAGGGCAGAGGGGAGGGTGTCCTGTACTGTACTCCAAGAAAATAATTTTACAGGCAAGTCAAAAATCTTTTTTTCTTGCTCATACAGTACTTGATACAGGCCCCTTTCATTATAGATCTTGGGATGTCATCAAGCAATACAACAAGGGGTGGGCCACACAGCAAACAAAAGGCCCATAAGAACCAACATGGGAACCAATCCAAAATTTACTGAGCAGTCTAAAACACTTTATGGTCGAAGCTGGCATTGGCACAGGTCTGCACATCCACCTGGTAAAACTTAAGAAACAAATCAACTGAAGACCAGATGGCAGCCTTGCAAATCTGAGAAACAGAAGCCTGGTGTTGAAAGGCCCAAGAGGTGCTCATTGATCTAGTTGAGTAAGCCTCAACTATGGAGGAACCCTAGCCTTCAAATCATAAGCTTTTGGGATAACCTGCATAATTCTGTTTGACATGCTTCAGAGCAGGACAAACAGAAGGCAGGATGATGTCCTAATTAAGGATGAAACCTCCTTGGGAAGATAGGAGACATGAAGCCCCATGACCCCCTTATCTCTGTGGGAAATCAGGAAGTGTTCTTTACAGGATAAAGCAGCCAATTCCAAAACCCAGCTTGCAGATGTGATAACCAAGAGAAAGGCCACCTTATGAGTAAGGTTCGCCAAAGATCAACTTCCTAGCCTTACAAGAGTAGGGATGACCAAGTCAGACAGACCCCGGTCCCTCAGAACCTCATCCCACTTTTCACCAGCACATCCACCGCAAAGCCCAGAGAACTCCTCGCCACGAGCCTGTCCACCTTGTATTTGAAATGGGACACTAATAGATCTACGTCCGCCATTCCCCACTTGGAAAAGATCTCCCGAAACACATTGGGGTGGAGAGACCATTTCCTCACCTCCAGGCTCTGACAAAAGTCTGCTTACAAATTGTCTATTCCAGGAATGTGGACCATGGAAAAGGCTGGAACGTGCCTTACGGCCCAGTCCAGAATTATGTCTGGTGCGCTGGCTCTGGTGCCATCCTGATGATTGATGTAAGCCATTACTGTGCCATCGTCTGAATTCTCATTTGTTGTCCTTGAAATCAGCTTGTCCACCTTTGGAGGGACAGATTACTCACCCTCAGCTTCAGGTTGTTGATATGGATTCCCTCACTGACCAAGTTCCTTGGATCGTTTCTGTCTCCAAATTACCTCCCCAGTCCAAAAGTCTGGTATCTATCATAAGCACCATCCAGGTGAGGGGGAGAAGAGACTTCCCCACCTCCAGCGCATGGCTGATCAGCCACCAGGCCAGAGAGTTCCAGGTTTAGGTGGACAGGTAGAAAGTTTGATCCAGAAACTGGGTCAACTTGTCCCACGCATCCAGGATGTTGATCTAAAGAGGTCTGGTGTGAAACTGAGGGAACATCACTGCCTTGAAGGAGGCCACCCAGCACTCTTATGCAAAACCAGATCAATGGCTATTTCTTGGAGCGAAAGGTCCAAACTTGGAAGAGAGTCGTCAGAATCTTTTTCTGGGAATACACACCCGGGCCTGGGCCATGTCCAAGACTAGGTACTCCAAGCAATGGATGAGATCCAACACAGATTTTTGTTGACTGAGGATCCACCCAAAGTTCTGAAGCATCTAGATTGTCTGTTGGACACTGACTGAGAGGGTCTGAGTGGAGCACGCTATCAGAAATAGATCGTCCAGATAACCCACAATGTGGATTCCCTGAGAGCGCTGCAATGCAAGCACCGGGGCCAGTATCTTCATAAAGACCAGGGGGCCATGAGCAGACAAAAGGGAAGAGCCGAAAAATTGGAAATGATGCATCTGGATCAACATAAATGAAAGGCAAGAACTTTGGTACAAGGAATCTGCTAAGCCTTCAGTCCACTAGTCTTGAGGCAACCAGATGGAGCTCCAGCTTCCTGAAAACTAATGCATTCTCTGCATTAGGGTAAAAACAGCCCAGTACCCCCCCCCCCCCCACTCACTTACATGTCAGCTGCGCTCGTCCCCGCCGCCGGTCCGGAAGCAATCCTCCTTTCCCATAGGCTACTTCTGCCATCAAAGAGGGGCGTGACCTGCCACAGGGCTGTGTGTGTCTATGGGCGCACACAGCCACTGTGTGCACGGGTGCCTCCATTAGAACGATGGTGGCAACCGTGCAGGGGGAAGAGTGCTGCTGGGACCCACTAAAAAACGAGGAATGAAAAACTTTTAAAGAAAAACAGCCTCCAGCAAAGGGGGGGGGGGGGGGGG
>NW_017307497.1:235296-245819 GCF_000935625.1 Nanorana parkeri
CTTAAAAAAAAAACACACCCCAAGAGAGGGGGGGGGGGGGGGGGACTCCTTAAAGGAGACATTTAAAAAAAAATTAGCTTTTAATATCACTATAAGGGTCAACCCTGGGTTACGTGCCAAGTGTGTGTTCCAAACTGCAAAGGTCTGGCAACCGGCCATCGACACCACAGTGCATGGTCATACCTGCCAAAGTAAATGAAGCTTTAAATAGGCCTTTCAGTCTTTTTCCACAGGGTCTTCAAAGATAGGGACAATTTAAATAGGCCTTTCAGTCATTTGCCTTTAAAAATCGGGACAATTCCACAGGCACTGTCAAGAACTTGTTCTGACAAGAGATAGCCAGATCCTCCACCGGAACCTTTCATTTCTTGTGGTAAGCATCCTTGACAGGATAATGCTAAGCAAACCTCTTAGGAGGAGTCAACACCTTGCCTGGATGTGGCCACTCCCTGTACACAACATCCTGCAGCAGGGGGTTTTCCAAAAAAAGCTTTTGTCGGTTTCATTTTGAAAACTCATACTAGTCACCTAAAGACCAGTACGCAGAGGCACTTCCAGCTTTAAACGAGTGCACATCAGGCCCATCAAAACTGCAGTTGTTTTGTTAAGCTTGGAAGAAATTGCGGCCAACTGGCCTCCCTCCCACAAGGAGTCCTCTGACTGGGGTTGCCAAGGGGAAAAGAGAAGGTTGTGAGAAGCGTAGACTAAGGTCTAAAGTGCTGGGAACAGAGTTCCCAGGGGAACCCTGGTTAGCTTGATGATGGTCCTCTGCACAATGAGTGCTGGCCTGCCCCCTAGTCTCTGTTCCCTTATGCCTGACATTTGCCATTGTGGTGAGAGTATCCCTTGAAGGGTACTCAAGACCTTTGCTGTGAAGCAAAAGAGGTGCAGCTGACTTCTGTCTCACTGAAAGCTGCCTCAGTGAAGGCCTGTGCTAAATCCCAGGGCCCACATGTGGAGCAGTAGGTGTTGTCTGTGTGTCCCTTGCAGAGCATCTGCTCAAAATGACTGCTATGGCCTTCTGGGAAGCTCGGGAACACCTGCCTGGGTGCTGCTGATCAACCCACACAAAAAATGTTGCAGACACATTAATGTCAATAGGAAAAGTTTTGCACAGTCTTACATGTCCGCAACATAGTTAATATGGTGCAGTTGCAGTGTGACACACTGCCCCCCGCCTAGGAGACATACTGCCTACCCCTATGTGTGACAAGGCAGGGGCTAGGGACAACCATGAGCAAGAGGGGGGGGGAGTTCTTGGGGGGCAACTAAGGGGGTACCATCAGGTGCAATAAGGGCTGAGCCCCACTCACCAGCCCAAGGTCCATCGTAGGGGAGATTATTCACTCACTTTGGGAGGGCATACCCCCTCCTCCTGAAGGCAGTCTTCAGGGACAGGGTCACAACGCTGTGGATACACCAATGCACCCTGCAGCTGACTGCATAGTCCCGTGCTTGAAGCTGCATTCCAGGCCAGCCCTGCATTTTCGAAATGGCAGGGTTCAGATATGGTCCCAACAGTGTTGTCAAGAGGCACCGATGCAGAAGCTGTGATACTGCCTCAGTGAACCATTGTAGCTAGTTTTGCGATAAGAATCCTCTTCAGATAGGATGTAGAAGTAGAAATAGGTCAGAAACCGAAAGACACTAGCAATAGTTATATGGGATGATCCACAGTTCTGTCTGTCTGTGTTTAAACACCTGAAGAAAGCTGCATAGAGATACCCAATATATGTCATGTAATAGGCATTTATGTATGTATGTCCTAACTGTTTGTATGTTTGCTATGACAGAAGCCTGGTAAAAATGTGGTAAAGCTGGACATACACTACACAGCTGTCAGAATGCAATGAACTTCACCAATCTCCCACCAGTCTCCATCCTAAACTCCCCTTTACTGGTCCCATGTGCAAGGTGCCACTTGTCGACATATAGAAATGGTTGTGTGGCTTTAACCCACTCATCAAAGTACCGCAGCGCTGAATACTGAAAAATGGCCTGGCCAGGAAGGGGGTCTAAACACCTGGTCTTGAAGTGGTTAAAGCTTATAAAAGAAACAACATACAAAACTGTTACAAAAGACATTTTGTACTTAAAATTTTCTTTTTTAACTAAATCTACACCCACTATATTTTCTGCCAAATAATGTAAATATCACTTGGTTGCAGTTATGAGAACTTTAGGCATTCTATAAACATTTTGTTTACTTAACTCTGAGAAATCTAATTTCCTACTCATGTGACAGGCTTACCCCCCAGAAATCTATATAGACATTTAATTCAAATTGCAGGCAACCTCTGAAATAGAAGTCTTATTTTTTGGGAGATACTTTCAAAGAGTTTGCAAAGGTAAATATATACAATGGCTTCTTTTTAGGAGAAAAAAGAATCTGCAATAAATTTGGTAAAATCTTTGCCATATATATATATAGCTTACCTAGATGCATAGCTGTAATGATAATGCAATTACTTTTCTTGGTCAGATCAAATATTTTCCATCAACATTGACATAAGTGTACTATGTTTTATATATAAAGTTGTATTACCTATATGTGAACAATTTTTTGTTTCCAGATAATGACTGCCTCTTCAATTTCAGAGAAAGGAACTTATTACAAATAGCCTAACACTCTAACTGAAAGTCTTCTAATAAACAAAAGAAAGCCACTGTATTTTTAATGGATAATATTCATAAAATTTAGAGATATTTTTTCAAGAGGTACTAACAAAGAAAACCAATAATAAAGACAAATGATATCAAATTGACTAAAATATTTTACCAGAATGTCTGTATTGTCGGAGCTATCAGAATGGAAATCAAAATCTAAAGAAACTTTTCTTTTCTTCTTTGCTGGATCTTCTGGACATGCATTTAAATGGTGCGGTAACTTGGCATACTTTGGCGGGGTCTTCACGGAATATGTCTGAAAAGCCAATCTATTCAATTAAATATGTATACAAATGATATACTAATTGCAAACTTAACAAAGTATGTTGCCCCTTTTATCTAATGTATTGTGCAAATCAAGGAATGTATGCCCAGATATTAAATGTGCATACTTTGCGACAGTGTGCAGTCTATATATATTTTTTAAAGTTGAGACAGCATGCCATGGTCTAATATTTGTAAGCATGTGATCTGCACAATATCTCTTGGCGTAACTGAACAGTGTGGGATTTACCGATCAAGCAATACAAAGCATATCTAAGAAGCAGCAATGCTTGTTCAAAGACAACTAAAATGACAATGATCCAAAAATAACTGCACACCGCGGATCTTCACCAAACTTAAATTTCATTATTAAATCCAACCATGTGAGGCTATTTCTGGATCAATATGATTGTGGAGTGTGGGCGGTTCCTGGCCAGCACCTGCAGTGGAGCATGGGTCTGGATGCAGCGATGAAGTGATAATTTCCCAACCATGGAAAAAAAGGTAACTAGTGCCTCTTCCAACATAATGGTGACAAGTGCTAATTTACACTTGGGATTTATCTCAATCAATGCCTGACTCCAGAGGTGCTTAAATTAATTACACCTTGACAGAAAATGTGTGTCTGCAACTGGCACAGAAAAGGACAGAAACAAGATTTGCACCTTTGGAGTTGTGTAGTTGCAGCTCTTAGAGGAGGTCCAGGGAGATGTAACCTTATTATCAGACTTTCTGTCAGACTCCCCTTGTGATAATTTTTCTGCCAGAATTGATCTCCTTGAAAAAGAAGAGGAAGTCTGTATACTTCCTATTTTGGCTGACTGCTTTGGAGTTTCTACAAACATAGTCTGGACATCCTATAAAAGAAACAGAAATGCCTTAAAACTTTGTACTGAACTTACAGATTTTATTTTACTTTTAAATTTAAGTTCAAAATTATAATTTACCTTGTGCTTAATATTTGTCTTTAGTAGTGTTTTCTCCTTTACAATTTTGTCCTAAAATAAAATATTTTACATATTAAAAGGAAATATGCATGCACAATAAAACTAGACAATATTAAAAAGATAAAATTACTTCTCAGTAAAAGTCAAATTTACAAGACATGTCTGGAAGCAACCAATCTTTTCATGCCAATATTTTCTTAACTGCAGTATTACCAAATGTGACTGGCAGGTATGAATTTCTACAGCTTGCATACCCTGTTTTTATATTTTACTAAAAAGTACTGAAAACTAGACATGTGCACTGGCAAAACATTTGTTTAGTTTAATTTCGCATTCATTCCGATTTTCCGTTATTTCGTTTTTCGGGATTCGGGTCCGAAAGTCAATTCGTTTCGGGATTCAGATTCGGAAGAAATTAGTTAGCGGTAGACTGTACGAATATTTGTTTCTGGGCGAATATTTGTTGCAGCAAAGTGACAGAAGACAAAAGAAGAAAAAAAATACTTTTTTTTTTTGTCTGCAGAAGAGAAAAAAAAAGTGCGAGGTCCCCCCCCCCCACCCCCCAATTGATACCAGACCCTTTAGGTCTGGTAGGAATGTTAGGAGGACCCCCCCAAGTAAAAAATAAAGTGCATGGGGTTCCCCCCAAAGCCAAAAAATGGGGGGGGGAGAGAACATGGGGTCCCCCCTAAAATGCCTACCAGACCCTCCATCCGAGTAGGGCAGGAAAGGGGGGGCGACCGAGCGTCCCCCCACGCCACATACCCCCGGCATTGGGAGGGTGTCCCCATGCCGATGGGGACAAGGGACCGAATGCTATTGTGTTCATGTTCAATGACAGCTAGGGCCTACTGGACCAGTTGGGGTAATGAGGGTCACTGAAATGCCCTTTGTCTCGATAGTGCAAAAGGAGGCGAGGTAAGAGATTCAGAGGAGGGAAAGCATAAATCAGTCTGGATTCACAGTTACCGGGGCATCTACCTCAAAAGCTAGAGGATCCATGGACCTAGTGACAAACCTGTCCAGCTTGTTGGTGAATCTGGACACCAGGAGATCCACATCCGGTATCCCCCATCAGCAACAAAGCATCCAAAATACCTCCATATGAAGAGACCATTCTCTGGGATCCAGATGCTGACGACTGAGGTACTCCACCTGTCAATTTGCCATGCCCAAATTTGTATGGCAGACAGGGCTGGCTTCCCTTAGAGCCGTGTGACTTCGGCATTCTTCATGGTTGATGTAAGCCATGGCATTGTCTGATCGGATTCTGATCAGATCACCTGGGAGACATGATTCCTTCAGCGACCTGGTCCTCCGGACCAAAAGGCCCCCCCAAGACTTTGCCCCAGCCCCACAGGCTGGCATCTGTCAGGAGTACTTTTTAGTGAAAACAAGAAACTTAAATAAAAAAAGTTTCAAAAATGTAAATAATGTAAGGCTAAAAATATTTAAAAATTTGGTGCGGCTGTGTGAAAAAACGATTGCACCACACGTGTTAATTCTCACCGAGCACACCGGAATGAGTGCAAACATTCTAGAGCTATTATTTACTGTTAAATGCAAACTGATGAAAGGGCTTTAAAGTGTCCCCTATGGACATTTTGTAAGACTTCACACCTTATCTTTTATATTTTAACAAAAAAAATTGCTTTTGTGTGTGCTAAAATTAATTTGAATGCAGTTTTCACAAAATTATTGGTTTTGATAAACAGTTGTGCAAATATCTTGTGATATAAAAAATTGAAACTTCCACCATTTTATTCTCAAGGGTCCCTGTTTAAAAAAAAAATATAGTTCTGGGGGATAACTAATCTTCAGGCCTGAGAGGCCTACCAAACCTTCAACAAAGAGGTACCTTCCTTCCTTTCTAAGGGTCCCCACACACCTTACGATTATCGTACGATAATCGCGGGAAATCCCGTGATCGTACGATGATCGTAAGGTGTGTGGAAGCCGTGCGACCTCTACTACTGTAAGGTCGCACGACTTTAAACTTACGGACATGTTCGAAAACCCGCCGAGCATCGTACGATGTTCGGCGGGTTTGTGGCATGTCCGTACAATAACAGCCGCACGGGCCGGTGTGCGCAAGCGCCCACTGCCCGTTCGGCATTGCGGTCATCGGAAGCCCGCCCCTCAGGGGGCGTGGCTTGCGATCATCGCAAGTACGATCTGCCTATGCAACATAGGCAGATCGTACGTTTTTTTAAGTACCTTACAACCATCGCAAGACAGAAGTCTTGCGGTGGTTGTAAGGTGTGTGCCCAGCCTAATGCATATCTCACATAAATGTCAGGTAAACCAGGGAAAACATTATTTGTCACTTTTGGTGATTTAAAGTGCAAGTCAAAGCAAACTACACATTTTTTGCACTTACTGAATAGACATGACAAAACAAACGTCATTGGTATATTGACCAATAGAGAGCAAATCAGAGAAGTTCATGTTTAGGGCTTACATACACTTTAACACGTAATAATGTATTACCATTTCTTCCTTTTCTTTCTGAAGATCAATTGTAAGCTTTAGTATTTCATTAAGTTTGCTGGATAGCTCCTTTTCCTTGGGAAGACATTAGAGTTACAGTTAATGTAAAAATTGTGACCAAGAGCTTATTTCCAATGCACTGCTGAGGAGAGAATGCTGCTAGTACCTCAACAATTGAACAATTGCTACTAATTAACATGATCAGTGTTTAAGTGACATTAAACCTTGCCCTTTTTTTATCTGTATGGAATGTTTAAATTCCTGGTTTTCTAGTGGGTCCCTGCATCACTGTCTCGCCCACCCCCTGAACAGGTGCCTACATCAGCTAAGCAGCTGCTGTGGAGGCACTCGTGCATGCATGCTTGCATCCATAGATACACACAGCCCTGCGGCACGTCACGCCCCTCCTCTCCACCCAGCAGGTTGATTGACGGCAGAAAGAGCCTATGGCTTCTCTGCCCTCAATCTCCTCCCCCGCAACCAGGAAGTTCGGAACGGAGGATAGCTCCGGAGACTGGCGGTGGTGACAAGCGGCGCAGACAGAAGTGTGTGCCCTGACTTTAATACTACTTTAAGCTATTGTGATGCTGCATACCAAGTTAAAAACATTCCATAAAAATATTAAATGCAAATTTGAGGAAAAAAATCAATTCATATAAGTGGTGAGGATGTAGGGCCTTTCATATAGATATAATAATCTTCACTTTTCTACAACAAGACCAGTGTGGTGCCTATATCTAAAAAGGGATTTACTGAAACAGGGATCAAACACCTAAAGCCAAACCTTTTTAATTATTTTGAATAGAGTAAGGTTTTGTGGAAAAACCTTGTTAGGTTCTTTTTTTGCCATCTACGTCCGAAGAGAGAGGTTTCCCCTCATTTCCTTACCTATAGACACAGCAGGAATTTAGAGGACATCTTTCACATGTGAGGGAAATCTCCTCTTATACAGTTGTCAATGGAATGTGTGACTCCATTGGAAGATTTCCCCTCTATTGCTGGCAGTAACTTAACATTTTGGATTATCCATCACTAGGTATTAGGACACATAGAGAGTGTGAATCTCCCCAGTTGAGATACAGACAGCATAAAAACTTGACAGGGGTTTTAAACTTTACCACTCTATTCCAAAGAAATACGTTTTGGCTTTAGGGCTTGTTTACACCATGTCTGGACCAGATCTGTAAACGCAGTGCAGTGTGTTTTTGATGCATTTCGGTGCATTCCAGTGCAGAGTTTTTTTAAAGTTTAAAATGGGTTTTCAAGTGCAGTCCAGTGCGTTTGCATGCGTTTCTGATGTGTTTACATGCGTTTTGGTGCGTTCCTGACCAGAAGAAATAGTGCACACAGCATTTTTCCCCCCGCACAAAAACAGACTGCACTGGTGCGAACAGAGCCCAGAAATAACATAAGAATACATTGGAATGCATTTTAGGTGCAGACAAAAAACTGTTCTGGTCTGAACATGGCGTGAATAAGCCCTCAGACACACCGTAATGCCAAAAATAAAATAAAAAAAGTTTGATTACTCTAGTCTGCAGGAAAATATGAATGTTAAACTTTTAGTTAATAAAAATATAACATAACTTCCATTGCTATGTGCATCTATTACAGTACCAGACATCTTTTACAGCAAAAAAAATATTTGAAGTTTACATTTTAGAGATGAAAATAGAAGGAATATGGTACCCATTGCATAGGCATATTTTAACAAATTTCTTGTAGGCCTCATTGTAGACAAAAACTAAAATACAGTCGGGGGAATTTATCAAAAATGGAGCAGACAAAATCTGGAACAGTTGCCCAATGCAACCAATCAGCTTCTCTTTTCAGTCTGTTTAGTTAAGATTTGAAAATGAAAGAGAGAAGCTGATTGGTTGCCATGCACATCTGCTCCAGATTTTGTCTGCTCCAATGTTGATAAATCCCCCTCAGTGTGTATGTTTACCTAACAACCAAGAAAAGAAAAATATTGACAGTGCACAGGGTAGGAAATACACACAAGTTAGAGGATACACTTGGCAGCAAGTGCCCTGGACTGAAGCTATAACACCCTTTGCAGCTATAACAGCTTCAACTCTTCTGGGAAGGCGTCTACAAGGTTTAGGAGTGTGTCTATGGGAATGTTTGACCATTCTTCCAGAAGCGCATTTGTGAGGTCAGGTACTGATGTTGGACGAGAAGGCCTGGCTCGTAGTCTCCGCTCTAATTCATCCCAAAGGTGTTCTATCGGGTTGAGGTCAGGACTCTGTGCAGGCTAGTCAAGTTCCTCCACCCAAAACTCGCTCATCCATGTCTTTATGGACCTTGTTTGTGCACTGGTGCGCAGTCATGTTGGAACATCCCCAAACTGTTCCCATAAAGTTGGGAGCATGAAATTGTCCAAAATGCCTTGGTATGCTGATGCCTTAAGAGTTCCCTTCACTGGAACTAAGGGGCCAAGCCCAACCCCTGAAAAACAACCCCGCACCATAATCCCCCCCCTCCACCAAACTTTGCACTTGGCACAATTCAATCAAGCAAGTTCCGTTCTCCTGGCAACCCTCAAACTTAGACACGTCCATCGGATTACCAGACAGAGAAGCGTGATTCGTCACTCCAGTGAACACGTATCCGCTTCTCTAGAGTCTAGTGGCGACGTGCTTTACACCACTGCATCCAACACTTTGAGTTGCACTTGGTGTTATAAGGCTTCGATGCAGCTGCTCAGCCATGGAAGCTGCAGACAGTGGGCGACTTCTGCGCACTGTACGCTTCAGCATGCGCTGAACCCGCTCTGTCATTTTACGTGCCCTACCACTTCATGGCTGAGTTGCTGTTGTTCCCAGTGGCTTCAACTTTGTTATAATACCACTAACAGTTGAACATGGATATTTAGTAGCAAGGAAATTTCACAGAATACCCTTCATCCAATGATTTGGAGGGGTGTCTCAATGCTTTTGGCAATACAGTGTGTGTGTGTGTATATATATATATAGGGGTCTAAACAGACTCCTGATATTTCCCTTTTAAAATAGAAAAAGATTGAGGACACAGAGTCCACAATCTTTCTCTGCAACCCCTGTTATAAATGAACAGGAACCTATACTGAGTGTTCATATTCATTCATAACATGTGGAGATAGAGTGTTTACTATATGCACAATCATGAATGAACAGGAGGTGATGTAGATCACTCCCATTCATTCATAATTGAGGATATAGTAAACATGCCATGTCCTCAATTATGTACAAACACTCAGCGATCACACGCTGAGCGAGCGGTGCAGGAGGAGAGCTCAGCCTGCTGTGACAGCGCTGGCTGTCTCCACCCACACAGGTCTCCTCTGATCTGTGACAGGAGGCTGAGCAATGTGGGAGGAGAGACGCTGGCCGCTCACAGCGCTCTACTCCTGCAGTGCTTGGCCGCCTGTGACAGTTTCTCTCGTCCCCTCTGGGACACAGAGCAGCGCCCAGTGGGGAGGAGAGAAAGAATGGATGCACCGATGTATCGACCAGAAAATTGCACTTTCGGTATTATGCCAAAAGTGCCATTTTCGGCTGATATTTTTCGGAGGTCAATATATCGGTGCATCCCATATATGTATACTGTATATATACATTGTTATACAAATTAGCATAACATTACCATTCTCAGAGAAGATCAAAATCTACGTTTAATCCATTTGGCTGTAATCTTTTTGTTTCAATATCAATTCCCTGTCACCCCCTCTTCTTGGAGGTGGCACATGATAGATTACCATATACTTTGGTTGTGCAACGTGTGAGAATGCTCTAAAAATGTCTTGTTTTAACTCACATTTTGCACTCCTGATTTAGTACTTCTGATGCGCTATATTAGTCTAAACTATTTGAATAGTTTTCCCCACATAAAATAGCCAGTATGGACACTTTATAATATAGATAAGATGTTTTACAAGTGGAATATAACTACCGTATATACTCGAGTATAAGCCGAGTTTTCCAGCTCATTTTTTTTGCTGAAAAGTGCCCCCCTCGGCATATACTGGAGTCAGCGTCTCGAGCTGGTCAGGTTTCTTCTTACTTACCTCGCCGAGCGTCGCGTCACTGCTGCTCCGGTGGGCGGCGCGCCGAGCGGGTTCATCTGGCAGTCTCCGGGTCCTAATTTAGGTGGCCGGAGACTGCCAGATGACCC
>NW_017307497.1:246725-262893 GCF_000935625.1 Nanorana parkeri
CGCTGGTCAGGCGAGAGGAGCTCCAGGTGGGGTTGTAATTTAGCTGGCAGGCACCTCTAAGTCAGCTAAATTAGGACCCCACCTGGAGCTCCTCCCACTGGACCAGCGCGCCGCTGACTCGTCCCTGCTCTCTCCGGCACACGGACACAGTGAGTGAGGGCAGATTTGGGGGGGAAATTTATTAAGCAATTATGTATTGTCTGCACTGTATTAGCAGTATATACTCTATATAGAGTATATACTGCTAATACAGTGCAGACAATACATTTACAATTATACTAACATGAATGTATTAAATGATCTGTATGTAGCCCTGTACTATGGATCATTTAACCCATTCATGTTAGCAGAGGATCATGGTAAATGTATTGTTGCAGGCACTCTATATGTACATGTACTATATACTACATATAGAATGCACTGAACAATAGATTTACAATTATCCTCTGCTAATATGAATGGGTTAAATGATCCATAGTACATGATATGTAGCCCTGTACCCCCTTTTCCACTTACAGAGCTAGGGTATTGTTTTTCTTTTAAATAAATATTCATGTAATTTTATTGGTATCTATCTTCATTTTGTACATTTACCAGTAGCTGCCTCATTTCCCACCCTCGGCTTATACTCGAGTCAATATTTTTCCCCAGTTTTTTGTGGTAAAATTAGGTACCTCGGCTTATATTCGGGACGGCTTATACTCGAGTATATACGGTATATGTTAATATTGTATCCCTTCTGTGGATGATAAAACTATTTTTCTTTTATCATGTTGAAGCAGGCGGTGCTGACAAAGTTAGGTTAGTTGGTATTTGCCAACTTTTTTTTTACTGTTGGGGCATATATCTACTGCTTACTGATTGTTTGTAAAATGTAAAATAAGATGAAAAGAAGAAAACTTGTATAGATGAAATGTGAAAGGAAAGAAAATGTACAGCCCCCCCCCCCATTTCAGTCTCTTGGCAAATAGTCAATCTTAATCTCTTGTAACAGAGCAGTGGAAAAAAAGGTCTACAGAAATATATTTTATCAGACCTCATGAATCAGTACTATCCCACAAAGTATACTACACCCAAAAAAGGATAAACAGTGCTGACTATAGCTGAAGAAAAAATGTTAACACACTGGTACATAGGAATACTTATAATGTGCCATAAGTCCCAATTTGTATATGTCCAACTATATTTTGCCTTTGTAAATTACCACGATTCTGAATATTGATCATCACTGGTTAAACTTCACATTGACACATTTATCTTATTACCAATAAAGCTCTTGAACAAGCTGTTTCCTGTTCTTTTGCTTTGAGCTGACACATTTCTGCATCTTTTTCTTCAATCAGTTTATCATACTGGTGCTAAAAGAAAAAGATCAAACATATTTTTAGTTATCTACCAAATATCCATTGCTAACAACTATCATATTTTTGTTATTTTCTCTTGCATCTCCTACAGCTTAAAACTTTGTGCTGTATTTCCATAGTATGTGCAATATAATACACTGTACATGGTTTTTGCTTGAAATCCCAGTATTTTACATTTATTGCACATCAGCCAGCACTGCAAATAGGTGCCGTGGTTCACACGAAGGCTGCCAAGGTCCCCGGCAAGGTTCCCGCAGCTTACCTGTGTATCGCGGCACCTGTTTACAGTGCCGGCTGAATATGTCCTCCTCCTTCTGTGGATCCACACTGCCCTTACCCGCAGATTGACCGAGCGGGACTACACAGAGTCCCCACACAGCCCAGCATACACCCCGCACAGCCCACCATAGAACCTGCAAAGCCACCTGAGAGTCTGCATAGCCCACCATAGACCACCACAGACCCCCTGAGAGTCCACACAGCCCACCATAGAACCTGCGCAGCCCACCTGAGCGTCCACACAGCCTAACATAGACCCCACATAGCCCACCACAGACCCCCTAAGAGTCCGCACAGCCCACCATAGAACCTGCAGAGCCAACCGTAGAGTCCACACAGCCCACCATAGAACCTGCGGAGCCAACCTAAGAGTCCACACAGCCCAGCATAGACCTCACACAGCCCACCATAGAACCTGCAGAGCCAACTTGAGAGTCCGCACAGCCCACTATAGAACCTGTGGAGCCAACCTGAGAGTCCACACAGCCCACTATAGAACCTGCTGAGCCAACCTGAGAGTCCGCACATCCCACCATAGACCCTGCACATCCCACCTGAGAGTCCACATAGCCCACTATAGACCCCACATTGTTCCACCACAGACCCCCAGAGTCCCCACAGCCCAACATAAAACCTGCAAAGCCACCTGAGAATCCGTATAGCCCACCGTAGACCCCGCATAGCCCACCTGAGGGTCCGCACAGCCCACCATAGAACCTGCACAGCCACCTGAGAGTCAGTATAGCACACCATAGACCCTAGCCCTTTAAGAGAAACCATAATGCTGGTGTGGCAACAGATTCCCCCTAGAGGCAACAGATTCCCTGATATGCATTAGATCCCCCCGATATGCAGCAGAGAGAGATCCCTTCCCCCTCCCATGCAGCAGAGATTCCCCCCCCCAACATGCAGCAGACAGAGATCCCCACCCCCCACAACATACAGCGATCCCCCCACAACATACAGCAGACAGAGATCCCCCCACAACATACAGCAGACAGAGATCCTTAAAAAGGTAATCAAGGCCATACACTGGTCTAGACCAGACTGAAGAAGAGACAAAATTCATCCCACAGTGAACTTTCTGGGATGGAAGTGCTTGGCTTTCCCCTGGGAGAAGTAAGGTTTCCAAGTGTGATGATAGGGTTTGTGAGAAGTCGATTTTCCAACCCTCAAGAGTAGGGATGACCAAGTTTGGAAGGCCCCTCTCCCTCAAGATCTGGGCTTCAACAACTAATCCATTAAAGCCAGCTAGTAAACCAGATGAACTGATCCCATGGAGTCACCAGAGCTTCCTCTGTGAAGGCCCAAAGATCCCTGTCCTGGCAACAAACATGTCCAGTCAACAGTCAATTTTCCACACCATGGCAGGTCAGTCAGAGCTGAAATGTGAAGTACTGCCCTGGCCAGAATAGGGTATGCTTCTCTTTGAGCTGTGTGACTTCAGGTGCCCCACGATGGTTGATATCAGCCACACCCGTGGCATTGCCCAACTGAATCCCTGTTGAGTGACCCCACGCCAAAGAGGTCCAGTGATGGAGCCAACCAAATTGACCTGAGCTCCAAAATTGGGAGCTGAGCTTTTTCCAACAAGTTCCCTGCACTGAGAGGGTATCCAGGACTCCTCCCCAGCCCAATAGGCTGGCCTCTGTCTTGGGTACATTCCGGACCTTTGGGAGAAAATATTTCCCCAATACCAGCACCAGACTGGGGATCCACAATGTCAAGGCAAACCTGTACTTGCTGGTCAGACACATGGGACAATCCAGAAACTAAGCCTGCATGCCCCACACAGCCAGAATGTGGAGCTGTAATGCTTTGAAGTGAGACTGGGCAAAAGAGACTGCCACCATCAGTCCCAAAACTTTCATGCAGAAGCAGTTCCTTGACCGTATGTCCCCAGCATGAGAGCAGAGAAACTGGAGCTTGTCTGTGGGGAGAAAGACCCTGGGACAGGGCTGTATCCAAGGTTAGGCCCAGATACTCCAGGCGATGTGTCAGATTCCTGAAGATTAAGGATCCATTTAAACATTTGCGAGGTCTGCACTGTCCGGCTGTGATAGGCAGACATAACCTGAGCCCACTATTCCCTAAGCAGAACATTGTCTACATATCCCACAATAGGGATGAGGAGTTGCTCAAGAGCAGCGTGAACATCCGACCACTTTTGTTGTGAACCTGCAAATTTGACAGCATGAGACCGGAACTCTACTTTGTAAACGCTAGATACAACATTCTGGGCAAAAGCATCTGAAAAGTCCTGGGACTACATGACTGCAATGGCTGACAGACATCTCCCAGTCTCATTGTGCAGAGGATTTGTCCCTGAACTTTGGATTGGAGGTCCAGGTTTTGTGGTGGAACTGTGTTACGGGCTTGGATCTGGACCCTGAGGCCCGTGAAAAACTTTTTTGCCACTGGGACCAAAGGCTTGCTAACAGGAGTCTTTGCCTTCTTTATCTGTGGCAAAGGGGTACCCTACATCACCCCCCATTCCTAATTAATAGAGTATTGTAAGGCCACAGTTTGGAGCTTAAGTTGTTGCAGGGTAGACGGATCTGTCAGTATGGAAGCAGGACCCTGAGCCATGAATGGGACCAGACAGCATCCCGTTGATAAATAACTATTTAAATAATGAACTTCCATCTATTCAATATTTTGTATGTTAATTGGCTGTTACTGATTAAATAAAATAAAAAAACACAGGTGAAATAATTATTGTAGCTTAGTGATTTAACCCTACTGCTTAAGGCCCCATTCACACTGAGTGGATTGCCGCGCGATTTCTGCCGCGATATTGCGCATTTTTGACGCACAGTATCGCGAGAAGGCGCCGGCCAATGATTTTCAATGGAGCTGTCTTCATGTACAGCTCCTTGTCGCCCGTCGCAAGTCGCTTCTACAGTACCCTTTTTTCGGCGGATTTTGCGAGATTTTTCAATGTGAAGGTCGCGCTACCGTCGCCCCGAAAGTCTCGGCTGCGCAGATCCCCTCCAAAAGGTATGTCGCTTAGTGTTAATGGGGCCTTAGACCATAAGTAGGTGAAACTTATACAGATGAGAGGCAAGGGCACCAACATTTGGGTCTGGGATGAAAGAGGTTGAATCCTGACACAGCAAAATAGCTCCCATGTTTGTTAAATTTCATATTTCCCTGACCAGAAATAAATATCGTCTCCTCTTCTTTTTGAGGCACTTTATACACAACCACTCCAATGAAATCTACCTGTCAATCTTTCAGGCAGTTCTGATCGGAAGTTCAATGTTAGTCTATGGGCAGGCACAAGTAAACAGACATGTGTCCTTTAATATCCTATTACCTCTGAAACGGGTTGTGACGGACCTAGTGCTGCAGAGATTTGTTACCCCGGAGAACTTTGTTTGCTGTGTGTGTTTTCTTGTTTAATATTTTATCTAGAGAGAGAGCATGTCACTATTTGACTTGATTTGAACCATCCGGACTTCCATCTTGTTTGGATACCATCTCTGCTAAACCTAATTTTGTGAAGGCAGCAGGCTGTCTGGAGTGGCCACTGTTTAGGTTGATGTGATTAAGCTCTCATCTAATTAACCCCTTCATGACTGAGCTTGTTTTTGGTTTCTGTTCGTAAATGACTGACACACTTTTGACATTTTTGCTGTGTGATTCTTCCACGTCAGTAATATACTTTCTTACAAAGTGCACCCACACATATTATATATTGTTTTTTAGAGGACAGATAGGGCTATATATTTATATCACATATGTGTGTCTAACGCCTCACTTAGGACAAATACAAATTAAAAAAAGAGGAAAAAACGTAAAAAAAAACTTTTTTTCCCAGTTTTGATTTGTAGTATTTTTTTTTAACAAAACCAGCACAGCTAAAAAAAAATGCAATACATACATTCATTTATTTGTCCCTTATTTTTAATTTTTTTACACTTTTCACTATTTTTTTAAATTTATTTACACTTTTCACTTTTTTTATACTGACAAATTTTATTTATTTAATTATATCAGGCAGTCATTGTGAATTAATCTCACTATTACTGCTTGATAAATTAATAATTTTTTTTTATTATCAGGCTGCTTCAAACTTCAGAACAGCCGATAATAAGTTAGTGACACTGATCCTGCAGCAGTTCAGGATTCAGCTGTCAGTGAATGTTTCAGAAAACTTAAACATTCTACTTTCAAGAATAGATACATTATGTGTCTAATACATAACATTTTGTATCTATTCTTGAAAGTCAAAAGATAAAAAAAAAAAAAGCCAGTATAGCTTGAGAGAGATATCTCTCGATCTATACGAGCTGTCAGAATGCCGGCAAAAGCCGACATGTGTGTCTGCTTTGCTGTGACTCTCAGACACCCGATATTAAGGTATCGGGTGTCTGAAAAAGGTTAACCCTTTCAGTAATGGATCTCTAGATAGTTAGACATCTATTACTGAAAGGTAACCGCTGATTCTCAGCGGTTAGCAGCCTTCTAGTGCAGCAAATAACTCGTCACGTACAGTGTACGTGACGAGTCATTTGGTCCCTTTGTGGCTGGACGTACAGTGTACGTCTCCCGTCACGAAGGGGTTAAGGAATTTCAATGCGGTACCCGGCAGCCTGGGGGTGGGGAATGTTCAAGGTAACACACTGAACTCTTATCTGATTCTATGAGGTATAAACTCTGTGTGCTTTCTTCAATAAACCAGTTCATGTTTCCACTCCAAAGTCAATGTTGTCTGATTCTTGGGGCAAGCCCATGCTATATTCACTTGCTTCTGGTTCCAGCACCCAGGGAACAGGCTTAAGACGGAGATATCTAGTCGGGGTATCAGGGAGTCCGTCACACTGGTTAAGGGTAACAGGATGCACATACTGTTCACCAGCCCATGGAAAAGCTTTCTTTTTATATCCATCACAAGATGGACAAAAAAACAAAAGTGATATCCATTCTGTTCAGACTCCACTCGTGTGATTCCATTAGGGCCATTCAACATAATGAATTTAAAAAATATATACAACAACATTTTAAATTCCCTTTAAATTTACCTTATGCTTTTCCATCAGTGCCACCATTTCTGTAATCTTATGCTGACATTTAACATCTGTTTCTTTTTGCAGCTTTATCGCTTCATCAGATGCTAACTGTAATTTGTGAACCTTAATGCCAAAACAAATAAATATACTTAGCTGAATACAAAATATTTTAGTAGATAATAAGGTTATGTGTGGACAGATGGTAGGAAGCATGTCTATCTACATAATAATACAAAAATAAACAGCTCCTCAATCTTCTAAGCTGTTACGTATCTACTTTTCATTTACATACTATTAGCCAGCAATTAAACATACTATATATATACATATATATATATTATGATATATATAGATATATATCTATATATATTTTTTAAAAATATATATATAATTATTTCCCGACACCAACATGGCAGCATATGAATGGGTATAGCTCCGCCCCTCACCCAATCACAGAACCAGTTATACTAGAAATTAAAACACGCCTCCCAAGGCAACCATTCTTTTTTTGTCCTCACTGCTCAATGCTAAGAATATTTAGATTTTTACCCTCACCTTGCCAGTTTCTTCTGGCCTGCTACACAGGTTCAACCTCTCCTGTTGTGAAGTTCTCTTTGTTTAGATGGCTAAATGCATTCTTATAAGTGAAGCCTTCCCTGTATCCTCAGAGTTTGGGGTACAGGAAATGGTAGGAAACCGGGACTCAGCTGCATCATCAAAAACTATGTTTGTACTGGAATGATCACACACATGGCCAAGATGACAATAAGTATCCTCCTTTTTCTTTCAAGTGCTTTGTTTAAGTAGTGCATGTGCTATTTCCTATGGCTTTGCAGTCCTGCTTTGCTCTGGCCAAATCTTTTTTGAATAACTGTTATTATGCCTCTAGATCCATTCAGTTTCCATGTATGCATACAGGTGCATTGCAGGAAAGTATGTGATTCTGTGGTGCTGCTAATACCTTAGCTAAATCTTGCAGGTATTTCCTTATGAATCCATTAGTTTGCTTGTGATGCTTTAACCCTGCAGGTGCTTGTTGAGAGCAGGCTGCTATATATGCCCAATAGACAAATAAACATATACATAAAAAATATCATAATTATGTATAATAGTGGTCAAATATTGGGTAAACATAAATCTACAATTATATAAATAACCACAGAGACGGTCTGCATTATGGATGTTTGTTTTATCTATGACTGCATGGGTCTCTGAGTATATCGGTCCTTCTACATTGGTGTAATCAGCATAGACAGCTGCTCAGCTTACCTGGTTGATTCAGCAGACGAGGATAAAAGAAATTGGGAGTTCTCTTATCGGTGGATTCGTTGAGGGCTTTCCTCCGCCCTGAGTATAAGGAGGAACAACGCTTTCAGACCTGAAGTTTGGTTCTTTATGCAATGTGAGCTGCACTCCTGAAGGTCTTCTTAGGTGGAGAACACAAAGTTTTTGCACATGTGAAGAAGATTCACTGTTGTATTATCACATATATGGTGAATAGTTCTGGACTGTTTTAACTGTAAAGAAGCACGTTGGAGTGATATTTGCTGGACTGATAATTGTGTTGCACTTTAGGATTGTATTTAATTGCTGGCACTATACTCACTCTCTTATTATTTGTGATTTTGGGTATATTTGTTTTTTACATTTGTAGTTATATTTACAGCGGTAGTGGGGCCCAACAAGTACAATTTTCGATATCAAGTGTATTTATACTGGAGTAGGGATGCTGATTTACTGCTTAGCTGGTGCAAAGCTTTAAAGGTTTCCAATTCCCAGATGGCATTAACCCCCTTCCCCAGGAGACCAGCTACATTCTATAAGGTAAGCGTTAGATATGTATAAAGAGAATTAAAAAAAAAAAAAAGAGAGTGTGCATGCATGGGCATAATGAATTGTAAATCTTTTCAGCCAAATTGACAGCACTGTTCCTCAGAGTGCACATGCATGAACTTCTGGATTATAACTCTCTCCAGCCCTGTTGCCAACACTGCTCCCCAAGGACAGAGAGTGAGCTGCTCCATTTGGGATGAAAGGTCCTCTTCAAGCTATGATAGGGCTGCTACACATTCAAGACCCTGCTATTAGAGTTAAGCTAGCAGAACGCGTCACAAGGATTGTACACAATATTCCAGCATAAAGTTTTGTTTCTGCTCATGCCTTAAATGTGGCTGCTATGCTGTGGAACTACATTGAGGTCACTAGGGCTGCAGCTAACGATTATTTTCATAATCGGTTAGTAGATTATTAACTTCGATTAATCGGATAAAATAAAAAGAAATAATACTGTAATTTATTTAAAATAAAATACACGAATGTAGCGTTACAGAAAAAGTTTACTTCAGAATAAAACAGTATACACATTTTTTGATATCGCACTGGAACGCAGGGCATTTCAGTACCACGCGTTCCAGTGCGGGTGATCACACTGCGGACAGGAGGTGCATTTGGTATCCATTGAAATGAATGGCATTGCAACGCACCTCCTGCAGCAAAATTTGTCAGGCCGAAACTGAAAATGACTTTTCCTACCTTTTATTTATATACATACAATTAATAAAAAAATATATGTATATATCTTTTTAATAATTGTATGTATTATTTTAGACATTTTAATTAGGTTCATGGATTTTAAATATGAATTGTAAAACTAAGCCAATATAATAAAAAAAACAACCTTTTTTAACCACTTCCAGGCCGCAATACGTCTATAGACGGCGGCCCGTTAAAGTGGCTTTACCTCTGCTTCCCCAGCTTCTTTGGGGTCCCTAGGTGACATTAGGGGTCTGAAAGAGGACCTGTCACACCCTATCTGCTGTCACATAGGGGGCTTGTTAGCCCCCTATGTGATAGCAATAGGGTTAGTGTAAAAAAAAATAATGTGTTTAAAAGTTATAAAAATTAGAGTAACATAAAAGAAAAGAAATGCAAAACAAATTAAGTCCCCCGACCCCAACGTGCACGCATATACACACGCAAACACGCGTCAGTGCGCCTACGTGCAAAAAGGACAATTGCGCTACGCATGTTACATGCCACCGCAAACGTTGGAGTGAGAGCAATAATTCTAGCGCTGTCAATCACTGTTAGCACTAAACTGATGAGCAGTAAAAGCGTTTAAAATGTTCCCTATGGGAAATTTTGGGTATTGACATTTTTTGCGGCTTCACAGGTGAACGCAATTTTAAGGCTTGACATGTTTGGTACCTATTTACCCGGCGTGACCCCTCCTTTATATTTTACCAAAAAATGTGTATTATGTTCTGTTTCTGTGCACTAACTTTTAATTTAGTTTATTTTTTCCTAAAAATACCGGTTTGATAAACATTTGTGCAAGAACTGTGCGATGTAAAAAATTGCAACTAGCATCTTTTTAATTCTACAGGGCCTCTGCTTTCAGAAAATATATAATAATTGTTTGGGGGTCTGAAGCTGTTTTCTAGCCAAAAATGTATATTTTATCATGTGTGCGCAAATAGTAAGAAAATGCCCCGGACAGCAAGTGGTTAAAATGACAAACCAACATTTTTTTTTCTATTTTTCATTTTGAAAATTGCAGATGTAGAGCAGGCAGGGGGGCGGGGCAGAGGAGCAACGGCTGGACCGGGGAGATCATAGGAGTGGCCGGACCGGGGGGATTGGAGGAGAGACCAGACCGGGTGAGAGGAGGAACCGGCCGGGGGAGCAGCGTGGGAGGGGTGCAGCGGGGGAATGTTTTTACAGCGCCTCTCCTCCCCGCTGGTGCCGGCTGCATCGGTCTGTGTCCCAGCTGCCTCTGCTGACACAGGTGGGGAGAGCAGCAGGGATTTGAAGGGACACAGACCGCTGCAGCCAGCACCAGCGGGGAGGAGAACAGCGGCAATTAATCGATGATGAGAATCGTTACCAACGATTCTCATGATCGATTTTAATCAATTTAATTGAATAGTTGTTGCAGCTCTAGAGGTTACCTCTTCTTTCGAGTCGATCTGTTCATCTTTCTGGTGGTATCAGAAAGGGGCTCTCTGCGTCCACTAGGTCACATGCATTGTGGCTGGTCAAGAAGATGGAGCCACAGATCAATCTCTGGGTTCACTCTACTGAAGGATTTCATCCTTATGGACAGAATTCAACGGTATATCTCCAGAGTTATTCTGGAAGGCAGTAACCTGGTATATGTTCCTGTCCCATTACAGGGTCTATCCAGGAGTCTTGACCATGGTGAAGTTTGGTTCCGAATGGTTTAACAGTTGTGCAAATAGATAAATATCTCAGCATTACCCTCCCTGGTTTTTATTGCTATGTCCCATTCATATGCTGCCATGTTAGTGTCAGAAAATGGAAAATTGTATACTTACCTATCAGTAATTTTCCTTTACTGAGGAAAAATACGTGGCAGCAAACGCGACCCTCCCATGGCTTTCGCATTGAGTATTGTTACAAAAATGGCTGCCATGTGAGGCATGTTTTAATTTATAGTATAACTGGTCCTGTGATTGGGTGAGGGGCGGAGCTATAACCATTCATATGCTGCCATTTATTTGCGTCAGGAAAGGAAAATTACCGATAGGTGCGTATACAATTTTCATATGTAACAATATACTGCATACTAAGTGTCTTGCCTTGTATTTAAATTTTATAATGTCACTGCTGCGCGAACTTCACACTCAGAAATCCCACACCATCATTTACTATTTTTACTTCATTAGTGGCCAGCATCTTCTTACTGCTTCTCAAGGCCTACCCACTGATAACATCCCTGCGAGAGTGCACGAGTCATAAAAAAGTTTATGAACGAATTACCAAGATCTAGTGGGATTTCATTAATTCACGCATAGCTGTGTATCTACCTCTTGCAAACGTGATATTAGGCAAGAAAAAAAAAAAAACTCACTAATCAAGTTCCTGATATCTTGCAGTTTAGCTCCGGGAGCTGCCTGAAAGGCAGTGGTGACTTAGCCTTCCCAGGAAGCAGCTAAGAATAAGTGAAAGTGTAAAAAAAAAGCAAGTTCACTTTTAATGAAAATGCCTTCATTTTGCTTGGCAATGTTAAGTGCACTTAAATTGAGTAGTAGAGCTACACGCAAATGTATATTTTGAGATGAAAAGTCTGCTTTAAGGGTGCTAAGGTAGAAAACATACTAATACTATTTTTACTAGATTTCTGTCTTTCTCATCAAACTGCAAACTGACTTTCAGGCTTATTTATTTAAGCAATACAAAGAGCAATTAAGTTTTTCAAAACATAGTAATTCATGCAACCTTCAGATTTTCACACACAAAAGTCAGATGAATGAATGATATATTTTTGGTTGCGTAGCAGTTTTTTTCATTGCCCTTTTTCTAATTAAAGTCATATTGAACTCTCAAATTTTGTTTTAATCATGAATCCAGATCAAACAAATATGCATTGCTCAGCAAAGCATTTCTTTACATTTTTGCCCAAACACTTACAGTCATCATGGTAATGAATAGTTGGCTCCAATTCACTAAGCTCCACTTCCCTGGACATCTTGCCCAGTACAAGATCACAAGGGACAAAGCAGTCTCCAGCAGCTGCCCATCTAGTAGCTTGTAGAAGAGAAGTGGGAGGAAGGAGGAGCAGGGAGAAGGGTAGCCCTGCTGTGTCTGTGTGTTTGTAGAGATACACATAGCTTACTAGCACACACAAGGGTGGCTCTATAGGACCCTGCAAGGGAAAGGGACCACCCTAAAACAGGATATCAGGACAAGTCCTTAGGGGACCAGCTGATTCTGCAGGAAGCTAACACTTTTAAAATTCAAGGAGCAGCACTGTAAGTGATTTAATCAGCATTTGATATACCTTAAAAAAACCTTTTGACTTTAATATCACTCTAAGTAATTCTCTCAATGGTCTCCATTTAAAAAACTAAACTACTAGCTGAAATATAAAGTAGCAGCATACCTCGGCACACAGAGTTTCTTCCTTAGTTTGTGCATTTGCAATCTCCACTTGTTTGCTACTAATTGTTTCTTCATGTTGTATTCTATCATTTTTGATCTGTGTATGTAATTCATTTACCTTTACAAAGAAATATTATTGACACATGGGAGCAAGCTGAATACATTTGAACATTCAATTGACATTTATCCAAGAATGAATGTTAATTTACATGACACTTAAGGGATAATTCTAAAAAATCCTTGTTGTTATTGCCTGGGAAGCATATATAAATACATCAAAATACCCACCTCCTATAAAGAACAAAACTTAAAACAAAAATAAAAGTATCTTCTCAATGCTCATATAGAAATAATCCAACCATTAATCACTTTATTTCTATTATTAATTCATACATGGCCATTAGCATCTTCTAAAGCTCTAATTAGTCAACATCAATGGTTCAATGCAAACTCTTCAAAGTAAACTCTCTTGTAAAGTAATTAAAAGCTCGTACGATCTGCCCATCTTGGACAGGCAGATTGTACTTGCGATCATCGAAAGCCCGCCCCGCTGAGGGACGGGCTTCCGATGACTCCAATGCCGCACGAGCAGTGTGCGCTTGCACACACCGGCCCGTGTGGCATTTGTCTACCGAGAACACCACTAACCCGCCGACAATCGTACGATCCTCGGCGGGTTTTCGAGCCTGCTCGGGAGACAAAAGACGTGCGACCATACAGTAGAAATGGTCGCACGCCTTCCACACAGCTGCCGATTATCGCACGATCGCGGGATTTCCCGCGATTATCTTACGATATTTGCTGGATTTCACCCGATTATCATACGATAATCGGCAGGTGTATGGGCACCTTAAATCCTCACAATTTGATACTACTCAGGGTTTTACTATGCATCAGGTGTGATGCTGTAGTTTTTTCACTTTTCGCATTTTCACTTAAAGTGGACCTTTACCCCCTTTTACTAAAAATCACATCAGCAGGCAGCTCTGCATGCTGATCTGAAAGCACCTTATGTTCATTAGCTAAACAAACATATTTTCATTTTAATCACAATTTATTGTTTTCTACTTCCTGGTTCTCTTTGGCAAAAGAGATGTAATCCTTCCCAAGCATTGCATGCTGGAAAGGTTACATCAGCAGAGCATTGCTGGGAAATCTCATCTGTAATCTCATGAGATCTTAGAGAAAGGCATTCCCCCTTCTTCCTGTGAGTTTCAGGCAGTAAAGGGAGATGGATTAATCTGACCTTAGCAAAAAATGGCCACTGTGAGAAGACTGGGGAGGAAAAAATATATAATGTATGCAAATAATAAAAAGACGGCAATTATCTAGAAGTATGCATTTGTAGATTTCCATTACTAAACATTTTTAAAGGTGCCTTTGTTTTATTTTGAAGATATGGGTAAAATTCCTATGTAAACAGTTTTAGTAGTTTATAAAATAATGCACACATACATATTTTTTTTGCATTGTTTTGATTTTTATAGTATTTTATCTTCCCAGTACCAATTCCTAAACCTGCTCATTTGCTGGTCTTCTGGACTATAGTTCTGTAAGTGCTCAGTGTGTGATACTAGCTATCATGCCAGATTCTAATCTGTCAATGTCATTTGATTAATCCATTCATTTTCTTTTCACATAAGTGTGCTCAATATAGTATTTATAAGGTGTATCTTAATGTGGAAATGCACAGGTGGAGATTTTTTGAGATAATATAATCTATTATTTGTTTTATATACACTGAGTGGCCAGATTATTATGACCACCCCATCAGTACTTTGTTGGGCCACGAGATGACTCCACGAGATTACTTTGTTGGGCCGCTTCGTGACTCCACGAGATGTTGAAAGGTGATGCGAGGAATCTGACACTGCACTGTTGCCCTTCTGTTGTCTTGTACCAGTCTTGCCACTCTCCGTTCTGCCCTAACATTGACTAGTCGCTGACGGCCACAATTCGCACGCTCAGACCCAGATTTTCGGCTGACGGTCCAGTCTTTAAACACTTTATCAACAGCTGCTCTTGAACATTTAACGAATTTTGCTGTTTTGCTGATACTCGCTCCATGGCTCCGAGCGCCAACAATCATCCCACGTTCAAAGGCAGTTAAATCGCGTTGTTTACCCATATCTTCAGAAAAAAATCACTTCTACTGTCGTGGTAAACAACCTGCTTCCCTATTTATAAATGTACTTGCGATCATCGAAAGCCCGCCCCGCTGAGGGACGGGCTTCCGATGACTCCAATGCCGCACGAGCAGTGTGCGCTTGCACACACCGGCCCGTGTGGCATTTGTCTACCGAGAACACCACTAACCCGCCGACAATCGTACGATCCTCGGCGGGTTTTCGAGCCTGCTCGGGAGACAAAAGACGTGCGACCATACAGTAGAAATGGTCGCACGCCTTCCACACAGCTGCCGATTATCGCACGATCGCGGGATTTCCCGCGATTATCTTACGATATTTGCTGGATTTCACCCGATTATCATACGATAATCGGCAGGTGTATGGGCACCTTAAATCCTCACAATTTGATACTACTCAGGGTTTTACTATGCATCAGGTGTGATGCTGTAGTTTTTTCACTTTTCGCATTTTCACTTAAAGTGGACCTTTACCCCCTTTTACTAAAAATCACATCAGCAGGCAGCTCTGCATGCTGATCTGAAAGCACCTTATGTTCATTAGCTAAACAAACATATTTTCATTTTAATCACAATTTATTGTTTTCTACTTCCTGGTTCTCTTTGGCAAAAGAGATGTAATCCTTCCCAAGCATTGCATGCTGGAAAGGTTACATCAGCAGAGCATTGCTGGGAAATCTCATCTGTAATCTCATGAGATCTTAGAGAAAGGCATTCCCCCTTCTTCCTGTGAGTTTCAGGCAGTAAAGGGAGATGGATTAATCTGACCTTAGCAAAAAATGGCCACTGTGAGAAGACTGGGGAGGAAAAAATATATAATGTATGCAAATAATAAAAAGACGGCAATTATCTAGAAGTATGCATTTGTAGATTTCCATTACTAAACATTTTTAAAGGTGCCTTTGTTTTATTTTGAAGATATGGGTAAAATTCCTATGTAAACAGTTTTAGTAGTTTATAAAATAATGCACACATACATATTTTTTTTGCATTGTTTTGATTTTTATAGTATTTTATCTTCCCAGTACCAATTCCTAAACCTGCTCATTTGCTGGTCTTCTGGACTATAGTTCTGTAAGTGCTCAGTGTGTGATACTAGCTATCATGCCAGATTCTAATCTGTCAATGTCATTTGATTAATCCATTCATTTTCTTTTCACATAAGTGTGCTCAATATAGTATTTATAAGGTGTATCTTAATGTGGAAATGCACAGGTGGAGATTTTTTGAGCTAATATAATCTATTTTTTGTTTTATATACACTGAGTGGCCAGATTATTATGACCACCCCATCAGTACTTTGTTGGGCCACGAGATGACTCCACGAGATTACTTTGTTGGGCCGCTTCGTGACTCCACGAGATGTTGAAAGGTGATGCGAGGAATCTGACACTGCACTGTTGCCCTTCTGTTGTCTTGTACCAGTCTTGCCACTCTCCGTTCTGCCCTAACATTGACTA
>NW_017307497.1:263023-266966 GCF_000935625.1 Nanorana parkeri
GTCCAGTCTTTAAACACTTTAACAACAGCTGCTCTTGAACATTTAACGAATTTTGCTGTTTTGCTGATACTCGCTCCATGGCTCCGAGCGCCAACAATCATCCCACGTTCAAAGGCAGTTAAATCGCGTTGTTTACCCATATCTTCAGAAAAAAATCACTTCTACTGTCGTGGTAAACAACCTGCTTCCCTATTTATAAAAGGTCTGGCCTTCTAGCAACTACAGCGCAAAATTATAGCTAGTTTGCCTACAAACGTCAGGTGGTCATAATAATCTGGCCACTCAGTGTATATGTTCACCTCTCTGCACACAAGCTGGTAATTGCAGCTAAAGACCTTGGGAGACGAAACAGTCACATAATTATCTTCATTTGTATTTTTACAAATAATATAGTTATTCTCTTGTTACTCATCATATACAGAATAATTGCTAAATAACAGTATTCACTCGCACACAGCAATCGGATTTAATCTTTTCTTCTCTGAGAAAAAGAAACAAAGAATTGGATTGGTCACTCTGTTTTAGACAGTTGGTGACTTCTGCACGCTTCAGCATGCGCTGACCCCGCTCTGTCATTTTATGTGGCCTACCACTTCGTGGCTGATTTGCTGTTGTTCCCAGTTGCTTCCATTGTGTTATAATACAACAGCGGACCATGGAATATTTAATAGCAATGAAATTTCACGGATGGACTTATTGCACAGGTGGCAGCCTATCACGGTACCACGCTTGAATTCACTGAGCTCCTGAGCGACCCATTCGTCAAATGTTTGTAGAAGCGTCTGCATGCCTAGGTGCTTGATTTTATACACCTGAATCCAATGATTTGGAGGGGTGTCACAATACTTTTGGCAATATAGTGTATACAATGAACAGGAATCCTCTATACTGAGTGTTCCTGTTCATTGATAACTTGAGGATATAGTATGTTTACTATAACTACAACTATGAATGAACAGGAGGTGATGTTGATCACTTCCCATTCATTCATAATTGAGGATATAGTAACCATACCATGTCCTCAATTATTTACAAATACTTAGCGATCACTGAGTGTTTGCTCTCCTCTCTGACACACACTGTCACAGGAGGCTGCGCGAGCTGTGCAGGGAGGAGAGCTCAGCCTCCTATGACAGCGCTGTCTCCGCCCCCCACACCGCTCTGCCGCACTGTGATAGGCGGCCGAGCGGTGTGGAAGGAGAGACACCGGCCGCTCACAGTGCTCTGAAACTGACAGGAGGAGAGCGGAGCTGCTGTCCTCCTGTCAGTTTCAGGACGGCAGCGGCTCCTCCGCCGTCCATTTTTTTTCCGAATCCACGCTGCATCAGCCCATGCAAGCGGGGGAGAGCAGCGGGGATACGTGCCCCATAGCGACCGCATCGGTCGCTATGGTGGTAGTTCCGCCACTGACACACATTGTATATCAGTTTATGAAACCCACATTTATAAGTAAAAATGCATTCAAATTAATTTTGTGCAAAGAAACATAATACAATCAATAATCATTACTTTTTGATGGACTTGCCAAAATCCACTCAAGAGGTGGCCTTTTCTGCCATTTGATGTGATGGACATTTTGGTCCCTGGGTTCCATTTTGTATATTCATCTATCTTTTGTGAGAGATTGACTTCCCTCTCACCTTTCACCAAGTCATATGAGTTGGTCTTATCAGCACTTACAGCTTGCAGGGTGGACAGTGAAGCATATCTAGATTAGATTGGTTTTGGTGTGAGTTTGATCCTCACCTACATGTTTGGAAACATGAAGAAAAGTAGTCCTCCCTATCAATAAAGCACAAAATAGTCCCATAACTGATATCTGGGTGGTCTCAGTTTCTATTTCTCATACAATCGTATCCTACTGGTATGCTGTCTGACTAATAATGGGTTCAAGTTTCAAAAACGCGCCCATCCAACATCCTTCAACTGAAAAATCAAAGAAACCATGTGGGAAATTGTCGGTCAAACAGCACTTGCACCCAATCAGATGCAGGCACCATTCACTTATTTTGGCTGCCGGTGGGGTCGTCGGCCAAACTATTAGGCCTCGTTCACACCATATGCAGTGCGTTCCGGCCGGATTCTGGCTCGCATTGCGGCTGGCTCACTTTTTTGTCGGGCAGGAAGGGACGTGGCAGGCCAAATAAGTGAATGGCACCATAGCCACGCCCTCTGGCCACAATGCGATCGCCCACACGGGATCCGGTCTGGTGCGATCAAAATGCTGCAAGCACTATTTTGATCGCACCACACTGGACTGGACTGCAGGCACAATGTGCCTTGCGATGCCGTGCGGGTGATCGCATTGCGGCTGCAGGGTGTGGCTACAGTGCCATTCACTTTAATGGCCTGCCTCGCCCCCTCATGCCCGGCAAAAAAGTGAGCCGGACAGAATCGGACCGGAACGCATATGGTGTGAACTAACCTTAATAGCCTCAGTGGGAGATTCCTCCATCCATGCTGTTTAGCATGGATGGAAGAATCTGTTAGATTTTTTTCCTTTCAGCTTGCAGGCTAAACAAAAAAAAAAAATCTATAGGTGCTTTGCCCGCCTAAACTGTACTTTGTTCACAGCATATCTACTGATGAAAATACAAACTGTAATTCATTTAACACCTTTTGTTTTAAAACACCTGGAATATATTTAGCTGATTTAAACTAAGGGTATAATTGGGCTTTAAAGCTTAGGAGGCACAGGAGAAAGGCCAGGCTCCTGACCCAATGAGCTAAGTTGATATTTGCATAATCAAAGTGTCTGGAGATTCAGGAGGCCTATAACAGTGAAGTGGGTAATGGATCTGATGTGAAATACCTATTATGTGCTGCAAATGATGGAATAAAGACTTAGTTTTTGCTTTAGATTTGCTTTAGTAACAATTGAATCTGTTAAACTAAAAATCAGAAACCATGAAAAAAATCATACCGTACCTCAGCTTTCAAGACACTACACTGCTTGCATCCTTCTTTCATTTTCTTCTTTAAAGACTTGTTCTAAAAAATAAGTATGACTGAAATGAGGTCTGGGCACTCCAAATTAGGAAACCCCGTCGTCCCCTCAGTTTAAGAAAATAAAACATGCTTCTTTGTTAAAGGACCTTAAGAAAATCCTTCAAATTCTACAGTCTGCTAAAGCACAAAATATATCTATTCAGTTTTGTAGAAGATTACCTCATGTTTTGCCCAAAATATTTACAGTATATAGAATGCTTTAAATTACATACTTCCTGTTGTAGCTCTTCAATGGCCTTATTTTTATTTTCAATTTGTTTCTTCAAAGTACACAACTAAAATGGAAGACAGAAAATAGATTAAGCATGCATAATACACATTAAATTATTTTTAGAACATCAAACATTTTAAAGTTAGTGTTCATGAACATTTTTGTCAAAAGAGTCACCATCACATAGCTGTGTCATAAATCGAAAAAAAGGTTGTTTAACCACTACTTGTACATCCCATTGATTAAGTGGTTATATCAAGATCATGGCTGCTGCTGCAGCAGGTGGAGTGATTTTGATGATCACTTGATCACTTGTACCTGGCTTTGAAGCACAGCAGCTGTGGAGGGCAGGGGAGACATTAGGGGCCCTCTGATGTCTCCATAATGTAGGGTGACCATTTGTACCTGATTTCCGGGGAAGTCCCCGGATTGAGGAGACTGTCCCCGGACAAATTAAGTCCCCGAGAACATAAAATAAAAGTCAGTAAGGTAAATTTAGTCGGCGTGTACCAAAAGTAATTATATGTAGGAGAGCGCGATTTCACACCCCAATAGTCACTATTGTAGAGAAAATGCATGCCAGGGATGGACACAGAGAGGTCCGTGTGTGTATAAAACATATGCAAACACAAATTCAAACAATCGTTCCCTGGCATGTATACATAGCTTTATATCACGGTTTGATTGATTCATCTATATATATATTATATATTTTTTGTTTGC
>NW_017307497.1:267044-318183 GCF_000935625.1 Nanorana parkeri
TTAGAAATATTCACAACACCTCTCTTTTCTTTTCCAGGTATACGACGCACCTATATACATCTTGATATCCACATTTATCTCACTAATTATCACATGTCTATAGTATAACTTACTTATACAGTTGGCATCCGTTAATACACAACTTTTTTTGTTTCTTATATTCCTTTGATTCACATGTGTAAACACATTTCAGTTCTTCACTGTCAGTTGTTACTTTATTTCACATTAGGATAACAGTAGCATAACATACTTCAGCGATTCACATTGTTTCACATACCGTGTTTCCCCGAAAATAAGACAGTGTCTTATTTTTTTTTTTGCCCGAAATAAGACACTAGGTCTTATTTTCGGGGTAGGTCTTATATTACAGACATCCCGGAAGATAGCGCTAGGTCTTATTTTCGGGGTAGGTCTTATATTACAGACATCCCGGAAGATAGCGCTAGGTCTTATTTTCGGGGTAGGTCTTATATTACAGACATCCCGGAAGATAGCGCTAGGTCTTATTTTCGGGGTAGGTCTTATATTACAGACATCCCGGAAGATAGCGCTAGGTCTTATTTTCGGGGTAGGTCTTATATTACAGACATCCCGGAAGATAGCGCTAGGTCTTATTTTCGGGGTAGGTCTTATATTACAGACATCCCGGAAGATAGCGCTAGGTCTTATTTTCGGGGGATGTCTTACTTTCGGGGAAACACGGTAGTATAATATATCACACAAGTAGTAGCAGTATAGTAATAACACACACTTATATATTCATACTATGACTACACACATCCCAGTCCTTCACTTTATTCTGTCATTTTGTTTTACTACAATGTAATTGTAACATAATATATTTCAGTGATTTACTATGCCTTAGAATAAAATAAGATTATCATATAACATTAATATAACATATCATACCAGTGGCAACAATATTTGAACAACATACACTCCTTACAACTATATTAGTTAACAATATGCTCAAATATGCTTTTGAAACATATACATTCGAAGGAACTATGCCCAGAGGCTCTCTATGGACTAGATTTTATTAGAATTAAGTTTGCACAGTTGAATCTACTACATCACATCTTTAAATGCACATATATATGTATGTATATATTATGTGTGTGTGTATATGTATGTATGTATATATATATATATATATATATATATATATATATATATATATATATATATATGTATATGTGTAAGAAACCTTCGGAAGTGTAAATAAGACTGATATATATGTTTATATAGGTGACTGGAACATTTGTCTGTATCTCCTCTGGGTTTCTCCATTTGCATATTTTTCATTAGTCAGCTGGGATTGACCCTCAGGTCCTTACCTGACTGCATATGGCACGTCTGTCCTCCTGACGCAGCCCCTGCGCATGATCAGCCTACCCACTCCATCTATGTGGTGAATATAATCAACCAAATACCTACTGTTTCACACTGATATACGTTTGACAAAAACACTTTATGTAAGCATAGATTCTGGTAAACTTTTATGTACTTTTACCCGGTGTAAGCATATGGTCTCCAATTTAATACTTGCTCATTATCCAGGATACAGTCCCTACCCCCCTGAAGAAGCCCCATAGGGCGAAACATGTTGGGGTCATGTTCCGAATGAAACAGAGATTTTTCTGATACTCCAAATGTACTTGTATTACAGAATTTAATTATGTTGATGTATATATCATATGAACTGCATGGAATAACTATGTTTCATTGAGTGGAATTTTAATGAATTATTTAAAAATTCTACTACTTTAAAAAATTATTTTGTATTTTTATATATATAAGAGAGCGGTCTGTATTTTTTGAAAGCCCCTCTACCTAGGGTCCTGGCATACCCCTAGGATAGAATTCTCCATTTTTTTTCTCTACATAAAATAAAAATGTTTTTTTTTTTAGACTCGCCTGATCCCTGGATCCACCAACGAGCGCAGACTCCTGTCTCCAATGCTGTCAGAAGCTGCATACAGCGTGCGCCGGTTACTATTTAAACCGGCACGCTGTGTGCAGCTTCTAAGATACAATATTAGCGTAGCAGGTAAGCCGGCTGCGCATTTTGCGTAGCTCCCGCTATTCTAATAGTGCAGCCTGTCAGAAGCTGCATACAGCGCGTGCTGGTTTAAATAGTAACCAGCACACACTGTATGCAACTTCTGACAGCGTGGGAGACGGGAGGCTGCGCTTGTAGCTAAGTATATATATATAAAAATTCTGTATCATAGTTGCCCATAGCTCTTGATTGATTCCCCAGGGACATTTCTTGAGTTTTCATTTTTTTACCAGCTGGTTCTAGAATCACTTTCTTTATGTTAATTTTAGGGATGCACAGATACTTTTCGAGTACCAGTGCATATACTTGGCATTTACATGAGAACTACCAGGGTTGCAGCGGTTGCAGCCTGGACCTAGCTCTGGCACTCCACCACTGTCCTGAAATCATTAGTCTGTAAAACCATTCAGATGTACGCTGGGTCTTTTGATTATAATTTTTTTTAACAGCATTTAAAACATAATATATATCTAAAAAATAATATACAAAATATATAGAAATATATTTTGAAAAATAACAGCAGTTCTCTTCCAGTTTAGGGCTCATTCACACTTACTAAGCATATGCTGTTTTCTTTTTTTCTGTATGCTGTATACTTTTATGAAAAAAATTGTGCATTTTATGTTTGTGTTTATGTGCATTTTAACAGATTTTTTTTCATTCATTTAACAATGTAAAGGAAAAAAAACATTTATAATAGCAATTTTCAACATTAAGCATGTATTACAAACACACAAAAATGTGATACATACTGTATGTGTGTTTCTGCATTAAGGCCTCATTCACACAGCGTACAGTCGGGCCATACAGATCCGTGTGGCATGCACCATATTGGGCCGTTCCTGGGAAGGATAGGTGCTGCGGGTGATTGTACGCAGCAGCCTGTTCTTCCCTATGGGAGGAGTTGGCAGTACGCTGTCATACGCTCACCCAAGCGCACATCCGTGCAGGTGGTCTGGCGGTGAAGGAGACCAGGTCCAGCAGCCGGCAGAGGCAGGTAAGAGGATCACATTGCTGTTAAAGGGACCCTGCAATGCCCAGCATAGATTCTGCACAGCCCACCTAATAGTCTCAGGTGGGCTCTGCAGGATCTGTGGTGGGCCCTGTGGGGTCTATGGTGGGCTCCGCAGGGTCTCAGGGGGGCTCTGCAGGATCTGTGTTGGGCTCTGCAGCATGCAGAGTCCACCGCAGACCCTACACAGCCCCCCTGAGACCCTTTAGAGCACCTCACAGATCCTGCACAGCCCCCTTGAGACCCTGCAGACTGCAGGGTCTCAGGGGAGTTTTTGTGGGCTCTGCGGGGTCTATGGTGGGCTCCGCAGGGTCTCTGCGGGGTCTATGGTGGGCTCCGCAGGGTCTCTGCGGGCGTGTCCAGGATCTGTGGTGTACTCTGCAGCCTGCAAAGCCCACCACAGATCCTGCACAGTCCCCCTGAAACCCCGCAGAGCCCACCAGAAATCCTGCACAGCCCACCTGAGACCCCAGCTTTCCTGCTATGCTAATAGCGGAACGTGTGCGCTGTATCCAGCGACTGACAGGTTACGAAAAAAGTCAACAACAGGAAGGGGTGGGGCAAATTTAGATGGCGGGGGGGCTGGGATGCCTACATTTTGTATTGCCTAGGGCAGCCTCAAACCAAAATACACTACTGCCCGTCTACCACGCTGTCAGCTAACAGCGCAGCCTGTCAGAAGCTAAAAAAATGTCCCGGGATTTAATTGTACAAATCTGGTCACCTTACCATAAAGAGAACGTGTCACCTGCCAATGCTATCACATAGTGAGACAGTTAAACAGTGAATCAAACAAAACAGTCTTAAAAAAGTAAAGAATAATAAGATAAATTAAAATCAGGAGGTTGTCTGAGTATCCCACAATATAGGAGGGCTAATGAGACTGCACATTGGTAAAAACACAAGGTGCAGACAAGAGGTCAAAGGACAGAGCCACAAACTGGTAGTGCAAGGTTGCCACAGCTTTGATGTCCAGAGAAATCAGAAAGTTTCCTTGCTGAAGGGAGGCAAAACAGATTTGGTAGATTGCATGCAAAATGTTTGGACTCAAATGATGAGATTCATAGTGTTGAGATCCAGATTGCAAAGAATGCCTCCTTTAAGCTTGGGAACAGAGAACAGATTGGGGTAAAACCCCTGGAACCATGCTGCCAGAGAAACTCTGCAAGCTGCCTGCAAAAGTTTAGAAACATGCCCCCATCTAAAAAGTGAAGAGGAAGGCTTGTCTGAGGTTTTGGCAACGTTTGAGTGCCAGGCCTGGGTGAAGAGGAAACAGGCTTTGGAGTTCTCATCATGTAGGTTGAATGAGTTACATAGTTAGTCAGGTTGAAAAAAGACACATGTCTATCGAGTGGAGAAACAAAAAGGGACATTCCTTAACAGATAAGGAGAGAGAAGACTTTACACTCTCCTCCTTGCACCGGTAGCTTTCTTGATGATGTCGTCAAAAGCTGGTCTGAAGAAATGCTGTCAAGGTTTCCTCAGACCACACATTAGGCAAAGCGCCCTATGCATATGAACTGACACATGGGGCAAATGACATGGGAAGCTTCTAGCAAACCAACACAGCTGAATTGTAATTTTTCAACAATCTACTCCACTTGTTTTATAATCAAAGCTCTAATATGGGACATAAACTCTTGCACGGCTGTAGTAAAAACTTCAGCAGAGAAGGCCCAGCCACAAGGCGGATTCAAGGACCAGACTGTAAAGCTGGTCACACACTAACAGTTTTCTTTCCTTCTTTAGACTTCCTGCCTAAGGGCCACTTCCAGGCTATCCTTGCATGCCCTGTCCAGCAGGATCTGGATGTTGTACTTCAAATGCCAAGATAAGGATGACCGTGATGAAAAGCTGAAATCGAATAGATGAAACTCATGCAGTGATGTATAGAAGAGTCTTAATTGAAAGAAAAAAAGGGGTTAGTTTTTTGTTACTGTCTTAGAAAGATAGACATCATTTATAACTTGCTAAGACACTAACAAAAAACAAAGGCATGCTAGTAGTGGCTGCTGTTATCCTGAGCTGTGTCCAATAATCCTGTAGGTAGCAGTAATAGCTTCCTCAACGTGTATCAATAAATCTACCAAAACATTGCAGTTACTCAACTGTGTTCTCTGAAGGTACAGGTGAAACTCGAATAATTAGAATATCGTGCAAAGTTCATTTATTTCACTAATGCAACTTAAAAGGTGAAACTAATATATGAGATAGACTCATTACATGCAAAGCAAGATAGTTCAAGCCGTGATTTGTCATAATTGTGATGATTATGGCTTACAGCTCATGAAAACCCCAAATCCACAACCTCAGAAAAGTAGATTATTACATGCAATCAATAAAACAAGGATTGTACATAGAACAATATCGGACCTCTGAAAATTACAAGCATGCATATGTACTCAGTACTTGGTTTGGGCCCCTTTTGCAGCACTTACTGCAATTACTTTTGCACGATATTCTAATTATTCGAGTTTCACCTGTATATAGTGTGCTTGTTTGTTGGTGATCTTTCATAACAATTGTTGTAAAGCTTCAAGAATTTGTTGTCTTGTAAATACCTTCTCAACTGTCCAAAGTCAACACTCTCACTAATATTTGTAACCATTTACATTTGTATAGTACTGTATCACAGATATTTTTATTTTATATCCTCTAAAATATACTACCTTGTTTTCCAGAGTTTTTTGCTGTTTTTCTTTTCTGGAAAATTCATTTTCAAGGTTTCTTTTCTATCAAATAAACATACTAAATTTATGACAAAAACAAACACTTCATTAAAGCATACCTAAACTAAAAATCCAAATTATCGCATATAATCAGCTTACCACTCCTTGGATGAGGTCATTGCATACATTTTTTTTAAGCTTTTTTTATCTTTATTTTTATCTAGGAATTCAGCAAAATCATGCAGGCTCAGCATCACATGTGGTCATTACCTAGGGCAGTGTGCAAGCAAATGCAGCTTGTCTAGAAACAACCACTCCTCCAGACTGACATCCCACCCATCAAGGCATTTTGAAATTTGCATATCCTCACAAGAGCCATCCTAATACTTTCATCAGGGCTGATGGCTTTTGAGAGAAGTACTGAGGCAGCATTCTGTGATGTTTTTAGAAAGCTATGTACAGCACCTGCTGGCCCCTCCTTGCCAGCCATAATCTGTCTGCAATGCATAGAGAGTTGATGATGTCACTGGGTTTACAATAAAGTATGTATTGAAAACAGCAAGGTTTTATCTAAAATTGTCATTAGTCTAGGGTGGGTGGGGAACGAGGGAAGGCAAAATATAAGCAGATTAAACTTCAGCAAAATCATAATTAAGTACTGCCTAAGGTCAGCCTTATACAGGTAACTATTCATAAGTGATGTGATTAAATAAAGGATTGCGTTAATCAGTCAGAGCATAGGTTAACTCTCAAGACACAAAAATAATTTATAAGAGTCAGAAGTGCCTGTTATTGCACATAGACATTTTCAAGCTTGCCCAAAAAATTACATGCACTTGGACAATCACAGGATGATAGTTCCACGCCCTCATTCTCGGTTAGTGATATACATTTTTATAGTCAATCACTGTGTCTACAACAGAAATCAATAAACTGCAAACAGCATCCACATGTCAAACATGTCACAGTTTAAATCACATTAATCTGCATTCAAAGAGAGATAAAGTTACAATTGACCATTATGTAAAGTTGGTTAATCCAGAACACAACACTACTACTACAATACTACTACTACTACTACTACTACTACAATACTTTGCATTGCAGATTGACACCAGGACCCTAATTTTAACAAGGATACGACAAAGCACATACCTCGTCTTCACATTTATTGTGTAAGTTTCTAATTTGTTTGTCTTTTTCTTTCAGTTGCTCCTTAAAAGTCTCATTGTCTTTTCTAAATATTTGAAAAGAAAAAAAAGGTAATTTTACTACACAACACATTCCATACTGCATTCCAGTAAGATGATTATTACCAAAGAAAATACTTTCAGCCTTTGGACAACCATTCTCCAAAACAAATAAAAACAGTTAAGTATTGATACTGCTAGTGAAAACCACCTAATGCAGCTTCCATTGATGGTGTGGTAGTACAGTGGAATGAAAATATTTTTGCAGGGAGTGTGGCTATCAGCATTGTCTCTGCTGATTGACAAGCCAGTAGCTTGTCAATAAGCACCAGGCCACACCTAGTCCTGCCCACTGTTTTCTGGATTGACAGCACTGCCAGCACTGGGAGGGTGAGCATGTCAGACACAAATGGAGGACTTGCCTCGGTCAGGGAAGTTTTTAGGTTTACTTTATGAGGCTTGTGCATCACATAGTAACTGGATTTAATACTTGTTTAGATTGTCATACAGGAGAAAAAAAAACACATAGAAGATTAGTCTACAGACAGATATAATGCATATTTAAAGTTGATCTGTATCTAATGTATTGTATTTATTGCCACTGTGTACCAAAGTCCCTGTGAGTAAGGAGCGCAGTCACCGACACTCAGCTCCTCCCCTCCCCCACCACCCAATTACATTTACAAACCATGTAGTGGGAAATATCGTATGCGCAGAGCATGTTTTCCCTAAATCGCCCTCTCAGGCCAGGGCCTCTATTACCACTCTGGAATCAGACAGCTTGCCAGGAACCAATTCTTGGAAATAAATTAAAGCCATAAAAAATTACTATGGGGATGAAACTGGTAGAAAACAGCTAGCTGCATTATGTGGCATTTTTTAGATGGCTACCATTCAGCTAGTTGGTGATCTGTTCATTTTAGTAATTGTCTGTGGTTGAAGCTGAGAAAATATCTGACAAAACTGCAAGCCTAACTACATTAATTTTATACTTGCCTTAAATGAGTATTTGTTTGCTCTAAATTTTCCATTTTCTTGATGGCCTGATCTTTCTCTTTACCTGCCTACAAGTTCCATAAAAACAAAAATGTAATCAAAGTCCAATGAAATACCCAGAAAAAAAAAAATCAATAAACGTTGACCACTGACTACTAAATTAAAGGCAATCCATGATGAAAAATAAATATGTATTTCTTTATTGAATTGCCATAAGTTCTATCCCACTTCTGATAACCATATGGATCAAGACGTTTGTAAACTTACTTACTGAAGATGCCCATAATATGTAATTGCTCAACGCACGGACGCAATTTCACTTCTGTGAATAGGCACTTCTTGGTGTCACAACTCACAGAGCCTACCTTCTGAACTACAACTCAACATCTGAACAATGTAACATTCTCAATGCTTGCTGCAAGCAATGCATGATAGGCTATGTAGTCTTAAGAAATTGAGCACAATCAAATGCAAAGGAAATCTGGCTGCAGACCAGGAAATGCTGCAAGAAGTACAACTTTATTGAAGCTTGTCCACGCTACAGTTGTCCTGAGGTCTGTCCTTCCCTGATGTGTTTCACCCAATAGTGGGCTTAGTTGTAGAGATCATCTGTATGACTAAGCCGACTATTGGGTTGAACATGTCATAGAGGGGCAGGACACCAGTAGCGTGGATGAGCTTATGATAAAGTTTTACTTCTTGCAGCATTTCCTGGTGTGTGGCTGGATTTCCTTTGCCTCTGATTGTGCTTTCCTCTCTCTCGTCCCCCTCACACCAGCCACGAAGGTACCTGTAATTGGTTTCTTTTTCTTTATATTTTGTATTATATTACAGTACAGTATTGTAATTTTTATATGAATATTTTTGGGTTGTGGAACGAATCATCAGAATTTCCATTATTTCCTATGGGAAAATTTGCTTTGATATACAAGCGCTTTGGATTACAAGCATGCTTCCGGAACGAATTATGCTCGTAAACCAAGGTATTACTGTACTCTAATACACTCACAAATAAACAGACAAAAAGTATAAGGCTGTTGCAGGGGTGGAACTACCGCCAGCGCAGTTGCACCAGGGCCTGGTGCGGGGGGAAGAAAGATCTGGGTCCAAACCTCTGTTATTAACCTTAGTGGTGAGACAAGTTGTTTTACATGCTGGTTTGTGAGTGTGCCATGATACCTTTCTACTGTTTTGCTAGATCTGGGTCCCAGGCACCCCCCATTGGTGCAATACATGACAGTGCAGGGTCTGACTGGCTTCTGAGCAGGGGGGTCCAACAGGTTCCCACTCGGACTCGGGGGAAGGAGGAGAGCGGGTGAAAGCTGCAATGTATCTGAGCATAGAATCCTGACTGTACAGGGAGCCAATCAGAACTGTCATCGCTCAGAGTTTCCTGTATGCATAGAGATCTACGTGTATATATAGTGTATATAGAGATAAGTGTGTGCTATACTCCTCACTTTGTATATAGCTATCAGTGTGTATATAGAGATCACTATGTGCTATACTCCTCACTGTGTAAAGAGAAATCAGTGTGTATATTGAGATCAGTGTTTGCTATACTCCCCACTGTGTATATAGAGATCCAGGGATGGACCCATCACCGGTGCAGCAATTAAGACGGGCTTCTGTGCGGGGGGGGGCTTCGGTGTGTGAGGGGAGCACGGGCTTCTGAGTGTGTGTGGGAGCACGAGAAAAAATCTGGCAACACGGCCCTTTGTTCCTTAGGTCTGCCACTGGGCTTTTGAGAGTCACAAAGAATGAAAATTGTTCTAAAGGTGCTATTGTTTGACTGTTTGTAAACAACAGTCAGTTGAGGGTAATGCCATTTGTTGCCAGTGTTGTGCAATGTATATAGGGAGAGCTTACCGGGACTGACTGCCCTTAGGTTATGTGTAGGCAGTTCCCATTTACATAAATACACTTGCTATGTCAAACAAATATCCATTAAAACAAACCTTGAGATTCTTTTGTGGATTTGATGAATCCTGGTCAGTTAAATCAACCATTTTAGTTGCTTCATTTTCTTTGGCTAATTTTTCATATTCAGTTTTAAGCTCTGCGTATTTTAACCTGTTAATTAATACAAAATTTAACTCAATGACTTTTTAATAAAGATATTTTTATTTGAGAATAAAAAAATTCTCAAGTTATTTCATTGTTTTGTTTAACAAAAAAAAAGAAAGAACAGCAAGTACAAAATAAAACAAAGTGACATAGTGAATTACAGTACTGGAAAAACTTGAAAGCCAGTCTAAAATCTACTTGTAACAAATCATATCTTGTTAAAACCTCCAACATAACCAGTACATTACAAGTACAGAGTTCTAGTTACCACTAACTCTTGGTCAGGGTCATCAATGGGAAGCTCCAAAATTGCCATGATACCCATCTTTGGCTCTGGAGATCAATGCAGGTGAAATGTAGAGTGTCTTGAGGCACAAATTACCAATTCTCTTCAGTTCAGGGCAGCCTAGATATGGCACCTGAACATCAGGCTCCCCCTTCCACACAGCTCACTTGGGGAGCAATCCCAGGACCTCCCCAAATTCCTGACAAAGCAACCCAATCACCCAGGCAACACCATCTTGGAAAAACAGGGGAGGATCCAGCCAGAATAACCAGTGCCACTACAGAGCTCAAAACTCTTTAATGGCGTCTGTCTTCTCTCCTGCTCTTCCATCAGGAGAACTCCCCCAAGAAAAAAACGAATGTCCAAACAGGAAGGCTTTTACTCCTGAAAGAAGGTAACTTTTTACTTGAAAAAAATAATCTTTACAAAATCCATCATACAAAGGTTCCTGATTCTGCACAGTCAGATGCTTAATTTCTTCCACAATTACACAAAAGAGTGGGCAAACATTCTCCTTCCCTCCCATCTCCATCAGGTAGCAGTCCCAGAATTTCACCAAAGGGGAGTGCACAGCTCAGCACTCCGGGAACTCACACTCTAGCTCTATCAGTGTGCTATGAATGAGTGGGTTTCCTCCTTAATTTTGTTTTACACAGAACCAAATCAACTGCATTACACGACTCCGTCCACCAGGCTTTAAATACCCCCTGACAAAAGAAGAAAGATTGACATGAGGCGCTGCCTAGGAACCATTTAGACAGGTCCCTAAAATAAAGGGCCATACACATGGTTAACAATTTTCAAAAGTTTTAAATTTACATTTCCGTGGAGATCTGTGCTGTGAGGCCTATGTGAGCTGCACAGTTACTCCATGGAAAATCCTAAAAAGGGCCTGATTTTTCTGCGCATGCATAGAAGAGCCATCTAATCAGTTTACATGGGAAAGCTGTCAGCCATTAGCCTCAACGGATGACAGCCTTTCCAGAGGTTAATGGCCTTTCCATAAGAATTAATAGAGAGTCTTCTGCACATAGAAGAATCTCCATAGATTATTATCTTACATCTCTTGGGGACTTCAGTGGCAAGATCTGAATGACTCAGAGCCCAGGTTGTTATTTTAACCCCCTCTGAAAATGCTTCTGTGTTTTATTATAAACGTATGTATAGTAGCTTAGCTCACACTAAGCAGACTAGTTTAGCTTACCAGTCATCCCCATAGCAGTTTAAAGCATTTGTAGCAAAGCAATGTAACCAAGACAGTATAAAGACTAACACTAGAATTAAGACGAGATACTGTAATACAAATATACAGAGAATCTAAATCATGGCTAAGGAGAGATGCATGGGTGGGTGGGGGTTGAGCCCATAAAATAGAAGAGAGAGAAAAGGAGAAAGAAGATGGGGGTTGAACAGGAAAAACAAAAGAAGGAAGGCTTACAGGGGTACAGGGGAGGCAAAGTAAGAACCTGATTTAACTTTATGGCAAGATTTTTTGATTCTTTGGTGAAAAGCGGGAGTTTTGAGGGGGCTGTGAAAAACGGAAGCCTCCCCAATTTTTCTAGAAATTCTCTTTGACACTGCAGTAGAACCCTTGTTCTTATGAACAGCAGTGTTTTTCAGTGTTTAAAGAAGAACTCCAGGGAAAATTATTAGAGGTGCACCGAAATGAAACAGAAATAAAAAAAATGTCAGGCCGAAACCGATACCTAAAATGTTTTTTATTTTTTAAATTTTTTAAAATATTTTATTTTTTATAAACTTTTTAAATTTTTTTATATTCATTTTTATTTATTAATTCATTTTGTATTAAATATTTTTATTTTTTTACTTTACTTTTAGGGGCTTCGGGGAAATATTAGAGGTCTAGACAGACTCCTGATATTTCCCTTTTAAAATAGAAAAAGAGATTGGGAACACAAAGCCCTCAATCTCTTTTTCTGCGTCCCCTGTTATCAATGAACAGGAATCCTCTATACTGAGTGTTCCTGTTCATTAATAACATGAGAATATTGTTTGTTTACTATAACTACTCTTATGAATGAATGGGGTGATGTAGATGAGGATATAGTTAACATACCATGTCCTCAATTATGTACACACACTCAGCGATCACTGTTCACTGAGTAAGTGTACATTGCTTTTCTCTCTGACACGCTGTCACAGAAGGCTGATCGAGCGGTGGAGAGGAAAGCCCAGCCTCCTGTGACAGCGCTGTCTCCACCCCCACACCGCTCTGCCGGACTGTGATAGGCGGCTGAGCGGTGTGGGAGGAGAGACGCCGGCCGCTCACAGCGCTCTCGTCCTGCAGCGCTCGGCCGGCTGTCATTTTCTTTTCTCCCCGCTGGAACAGCGGCCAGCGGGGAGAAAAGAAACCAGGGATGCGCCGATGTATCGGCCGAAACATGGCTCTTTCGGCATTATGCCAAAAGTGCCATTTTCAGCCAATATGTTTCGGCGGCCGATATATCGGTGCATCCCTAAAAATTATAATTAACTGTTACAGTGGGGCTACCCCTGCACAGCAAAAGTTAACTGTTCGTTTGTGTCTGGGGAGGAAAATAAAAAAAGTTAGACTCACCTGATCCTCAGAGCTGGCTTGCTCTTAGACCAGACCCTGAAGCCTCTCCACCTCCAATAAAGCGGTCTAAGGTCCTGAAAAACATTAAGTTATATGCACTGTGTATAGGACATGAGGACGTCAAGGGACATTCCATCGCTGCAGTGGAGGAGAAAGGCTGGAAGGAGCCTTGTCACAGCCTGCCGGCTTCGAGGATGGGAGTTTAAAGCATAGGAATTAAATTGAACCATTAGGGATGGGCACCACACCCCCAATTAGAATTGTATACAAGAAAAGAAAAGCGGGGCTTTAAAAGTGTCCAAACCATACAAGACGTCCATCAAACATACATGGTTTTGTATAAACGTATATTTAATACATACATAAAGACTTGGTTACAATTAAAATGTCATTGACATGATACAATGTTACATTGAAATCAAGCTACCTCCTTTTGGTGCCCATACATGTGTACATATATATATATATAATTCATTAGTATAACATGGACTCCTTGAGTCCTGATTTCTGTAATAGTTGTATGATCCACCGTGGGCCCCATCTCCGAAGCGTTTCGCAGCTGTATGTGCTTCCTCGGGTCTATAGACTGCTGATCCTGGACAACACAGACGATGGGATTTTCTGCAATAGTCCTGTTTATCCCCGGTTACCTCCCACCTGTTCACCTGTTTGGTGATTGCGAGACAGCATGTGGGGCCAAAGATCCAGCCATCTTTGTGAACATGAAAATACCTCCAACCTCCCCGAGGAAGCACATACAGCTGCGAAACGCTTCGAGGATGGGAGGAGTATAACATTGTTATTTCCCTCCCTACACCAAAACGAGCAGTTAACCCTTGCAATGAAAGGTAGTCCCACCGCAAGGGTTAATCATAGTTTTCCCCGGAGTTCTGCTTGGACTAATACAAGGGTCCACAGCCAAGTCTAAAGCTGGGTAATCACTGGGAGATTTTCATACAAACCTGTTTAACTCTTTTTTATTTGACATAAATAATGTACAATAATATGCAAGATATATAGACAATTACATTCAACAATACAAAACCAAATTGAACTAAGTCTCTCATTTCTGCAATCACTCTCATAAGATTAATAGTTGCATGCAATATATGGCGGTGCTCATTTTAAAAGGAGTTATCCCAAATATATATATATATTCATAAAAACAGTACAACACCGCCAGGCAGCCCCATCCTAGCAAGCATAAATCACTTGACAAGTGGCCTTTCACAATATGCAGACTTCTTCTATCATTGGGAATCATCTTATTTCTGGCTCTTTAGATATCTGCTTCCTATACACCTCAATTCCACATCAGATAGGACAATCCACTCTGAACTACCATCTAACAAACTTGACTGACTTGAACCCCAAGCAAGCACAATTTATACTCAATACCGTGTTTCCCCGAAAATAAGACACTGTCTTAAATTATTTTTGGCTCAAAAAAACACACTAGGTCTTATTTTCGGGGTAGGTCTTTTTTTTTTTTTTTATGTACAACAATCCACACTTATTCATGTAGAAAAGTCTTCACGTATTCATGTACAAAAAATGGTGATCAGGGCAATCAGGGGTGCCGTACCTTTCCAAGAGCAATTTGGTAACCAATCGCTGGCCAGAATGAGCGAAGCGCACTTTTACTATCGATTCCTCACAGGCGGAGTGCATTTGGTATCACTCCGCCTGTGACAGGAGCCGGCGCTAAAGAGGAGGCATTGGCTTCTGCGGCTCTGCTCCCTTTGCTCGCCTACTCTAGAGCTGACTTCGTTGGCACCGCTGATTCTCTCCCGCTTCTCTTCAAGTTCCCCCTTATGCCAACACCGGCACTGGGAATTGTCACAACTAGCTCTTATTTTCGGGGTAGATCTCATCTTTAAGCAATTCCCAAAAATAGTACTAGATCTTATTTTCGGGGTAGGTGTTATTTTCAGGGAAACAGGGTAGTACAAAATTTACACTTAAACATAACTATTGCAAATTTCTGGACAACTTCTACCTCCAAATACAGAACACAGCCATGGGAGCTAATCATACTCCTAGCTATGCCACTACCTTACTATGAGATACTGGGAAGATCTCTTTGGCATAATAATAATTTTCTATCGCATATTGTCTTATATGGTCGCTACATTGATGACATTATCATCATTTAAGAATGGCTACCAGCGGGTGTGGCTTAGCGATGGCAGAGTAAACACGTTTTCCACGGGAGTTCTGCAACACTCTTGGATGGTCGACGTGCCAGCTGATCCCCCTACATACTAAATCTGATGCCGAAGGAGCCCAAGATTGTGAGCACCCATGGAGAACATCGCTTGCCTTTATACAGCTTATTTACCCGTCCGAGCACAAGTTTTCCCCTCCAGGCCTCTGCCTCCAACATGCCACTCACACGATCCTCGGCTGCTGCGCCCACACCAGGTAAGAGAGGGACTCGTGCACAGACTGCTGCACCCCCACTCATAGCTGACTGTGACTTTTGGGAGCTGGCTGACTCCCCGATCTAACTGCCAGAGATCCTTCACCCTGCAGTCTCGTCGGGCTTGCCCCCCCCTCATGGACGTCCAAGCTTACAGGGACCAGAGACACGGGTACCATGCAGGACCTCCTCTCCACTAAGCGAGACTTGGAAGCCATGGCGTCCTCAATAGTGGACGCGCTCAAAAAAAGAGATGCATGACATCAAGCATCATATCACTGCAGGCGACCAGAGGGTGACAGTGATTGAGCATACCACTTTCTGATTTAACCTCTCGTGTCCTGGCGCTGCAGTCGGCCTCGGAGACCACGCACAAACATATCCTTTCTATCCAACTCCGCATTGGTGATTAACCGCTGATCTCTCCACCTTCTCTCTCTCTAATGTCGGAAGCGATGTCTACTACATCGCCTTTAGCTGTCATTTCTCTGGCTGGGAGCCAGAGAAGAAGCTGATGAAGAAAATCTCTGCATCATCAGCTTCTTTGGGGGTCCCTAGGTTACATTAGGGGCCTTGGGGACCCCTGATGTCTCCATTAACAGGACATGTCATTTTAGTCCCCTATGTTATAGCAATCAAGTTAAGTGTAAAAAATAAGTTTAAAAAAAAAAATCAGGAAGTATAACAAAAAAATGAAAAAAAAAAATGAAAGTCTCATATAAAAAGACAAAAAACAAACATCCCAAAAAGTTTTAAGTCCCCCGCACGTGTCGGGCACGCCTACGTGCAAAAACAACGATTCCACCGCACATGTTACATATCGCCAAGATATACCAAAGTACCGCAGCGCTGAATACTGAAAAATGGCCTGGACAGGAAGGGGGTTTAACAGCCCGGTCAGCAAGTGGTTAATTGAAAAAGTCCTTTAACCACTTCAAGACCAGGTGTTTAGACCCCCTTCCTGGCCAGGCCATTTTTCAAAAAAAAATAAATAAAACCCCCCAAAAATCAAAAAAATTGATCCACAAACATAATCCAAAGGTCAATCACGACGTTCAGCGATGTCCACGACGCTGCCGACTCGAAATATAAAATACAAATGGCCGGAGCTGTGACATCACCACTAGCTCCGCCTGTTTACATTCTGCTGACACATGTCAAATCTCTTCTCGCAGGTCCCGGCCAAATTAAAACAAATGGGCAAAGTCGGCCGTGACGTCACGGTTGGCTCCGGCCATTTGTTGTTATGCAATAACAGGCCACTGTCCTTAGGTCATTTGAGGACAGTGGTGTTTTATTGCATGACAAAAAATGGGCAGAGCCAGCCGTGACATCATGCTCACCACTGCCCATTTGTTTTCATTCGCCAGGGAAATAAGAAGACCCATTTGACAGCTGCTGGCACAATGTCAACAATTAGGTGGAGGCAGAAGTGATGTCACAGCTAGCTCCGCCTTTTTGTTTACATTTGGCCGACACCTGTCAAACCAGTCAGTTTGCGTCGGCAGATCTTCAAGTGCGAACAGTATTTTTTTTTTCTATTTTAACAAGTTAGTTGCATCGTTGACATCGTGATTGACCTTTGGATTACATCAGTGGATCCTTTTTCCATTTCTGGGATTTTTTTATTAAAAGGTCTTATTAAAAACTTTTGTTGTGTTTTTTTTTTTCAATTAAAGGATTTTTTATAAGAGTCTAGTCTCTTTATTTACATTTTACTTTAACCCTTTAGTGAATAAGTAGGGGTACAAGTACCCCTTACTTATTCACAAGGGGGGCACCCCAATTCCAAAATACCCCGCTGCCCACAGACCCCCACAGCCAGGCTTGTGGCAGAAGAGGCCCTTGTCCTCATCGGCATGGTCTGGTGCAGGGATGGGGGGAACACTCGCTAGTCCCCCCTCTTTTCAGCCTTGCCAGGCCTGTGCCTGGATTAAGGGTCCATTTTAGGGGGACCCTACGTATTTTTCTCCATTTCTTGGGGGTATGGTTCCCCCATTATAATTCCTACCAGATCTAAAGTATGACTTTTGAGAGGAACCCCACGCACTTTTTTGTTTTTACTTTTTAACGTCCCTCCTAACTTTCCTACCAAACCTAAAGGGTCTGGTATGGATTGGGAGGGGACCCCCGTGTCATTTTTTGTTGTTGTTTACATTTGTGTGGAGAACGGTCTGTTCTCCCTGCTTCAGCTGTGTGTTCAGCTCAGCCGAGCCGCAGCATATGCATTCAGTTGGGCTGAGCTCTTTGGCTGCTGTAAGGGCTATTTTGAATAGCCCATACAGCAGCCTTCGGTTCGGCTGAACGAAGGGCTCCGGCAGCCAAAGTGGGCCTAAGGATTAGCCGAAGCTACGGCTTTATCCTTCGGCTCTTTAATGAATAACCCCCTATATTTTCTTAAGCATACAGTACAAGACACAGGCTGTTTACATCTTTAGGCCCTGGGATTTCCCAAGCAGTCCAACTGATGGGTGGGCAACATTGCAAACAACACAAAGCTAGACCACAAAAAAAAAAACAGCTTAAAAAGAAACACAGAGAGTTCAGAGTGGCTTGAAGCACCTAACACACAAAGCTGACATAACCAAGCGCACCGCATCCAGACAGAGAAGAGACGTTACCTTTGGATGTTTTGGAACATGAAGCAAGGAAGGAAGAATAATATCGTTGTTAAAGTAAAAAGAGGAAACCACCTTAGGGAAAAAGGAGATTTTTATGTTCCTAAATTAGTCTTGCTTAAGCTATGGGAATCCCTGCCCAGTCTGCCATACCATACAGAAGAGGGATGTTGATACTGTTTGGGCGTTGTAGTGGCTAGATAATTTGCGTTATCGACAGCATTTCAGTGCTGCTCATGGTTCATTCTTCAACATTTTCCTTAAATAATCAGCTTTAGTTTTTTTCCTGCACTTTGACTATAAACCCCATACTCACTCCTTCATGCTTATATCTGTCTTCAGTTCTTCAATCTGTGTAGACAAACGGTCTATATCCATAGTGGAAACATTTATTTGTGTTTTTAGAACATCAATTTTTTCCTAAGAACAACACATCAGAAAATAAAACAAAATAAATTCAATCTTATTCTTCACCTGACCGCTGACATCAAATTACTATTTTTTTAACAGACTAAATAATACAAAAACATGCTCATGTTGTAACCTTTACAAAGTTACATAGTATTTGAGGTTGAAAAAAGACACAGGTCCATCAAGTTCAACCTTTGTGTGTGTGTGTGTGTGTGTGTGTGTGTGTGTTGTTCGTGCGTGCGTGTATACAAGAGTCCCTGTGTGGTCTACTATTTAAGTGTATCTGCACCCCTGTATGTTGCGGTCTCCTAGGATGGTATCTAATTGATTTTTGAACAAATCAATATTCTTTGCTGATACCACTGCTTGTGGCAGAGAGTTCCAAAATGTAACCACTCTGACTGAAAAGAATCCCCTACGCCCTTTGTGGATAAATCTTTTCTCTACTAATTTTAGGTGGTGGCCTCTAGTCCTTGTTATGGAGTTTACAGTAAAAAGTTTAGTGCCAATGTTGCCATCACCACTGAACATTTTGTACAACAAAATCATGTCCCCTCTTAATCTCCTCACTTCCACTGTGAACAAGTTTAAATTTAGCAACCTTGTCTCATAGCTTTGATCCTCCAGGCCCCTTGATTAGCTTAGTTGGTCTTCTTTGGACCTTCTCCAGCTCAAGGACATCTTTCTGTGGACTAGTGACCAAAACTGAACCGCATACTCAAGATGAGGCCGCACTATAAAGTGGCAAAATTATTGCTTTGTCTCTACAGTACATTCTCTTTTTAAATCAAGACAGTACTCTGCTCACTTTGTTTGCCGCCGCCTGGCATTGTGTGCTGTTATTCAATCTGTGGACAATTATGACCAAATCTTTTTCCATTTCTTACTTCCCTAGTAGAGTACCCATTAATGTGTAATCCAATTGCCTGTTTTTAACTCCAAAGTGCATTACTTTACATTTCTCGACATTAAACCTCATCTGCCATGTAGTTGCCCACTCCCCTATTTTATCCAGGTCCTCTTGTAATGTTATAATGTCTTATCCCGTTTCTATTACCCTCCCAATTTTAGTATCATCTGCAAACACAGAAACATGGCTATTGATGCCCTCCCTAATATCATTAATACACATGTTACATAGTATTGGGCCTAGCACAGAACCCTGGGCACGCCACTCTCAACCTTAGACCAATGTGAAAAAGAGTAATTTATCAATACATTCTGCGCTCGTTCCTGTAGCCAGTTCTCTATCCATGTACACACCATTTCATCTATGCCCATCAATTTAAGCTTGTGTATTAAGTAGGGATGCACCGATATATAATCGGCCGAACATTGCACTTTTGGCATAAAGTCGAAAGTGCCATTTTCCTGCCGATACATCGGCACATCCCTGCTTTCTTTCCTCCCGCTGGGCGCTGCTCTGTGTCCCAGCGGGGAGGAGAGAAACTGTGACAGCCGGCCGAGCGCTGCAGGTGGAGAGCGCCAGTCACTTGGTACCCTGCCAGTCATTAATGAGTCCTTGAAAATGAGGAACAATGGTCTGGCTATAACCTGGCCGAGCTCTTTAAGTAGACAAAAAGTTTTCTTTAGCTCTTGGCGCTAATGGCTGCCAGCTGAACAATTGACGCGTATCAGGGGAAAGCCCCCTTCCTCAGAATCAACAATCAATTCTGAGGAACTGGGCTTGCCCCTGAAACGCGTCAATCTTGGCTGACTGCGGCCGGTGGACAGTGATGTGACCGGAGACTACCGTGTTACATAGTCGGGGGGATACCATGTTGGATTAACAGACAGTGTGGCCTCTCGTTTGTTGTTAAAGCCTGATGAAAACGTTTGTTTGTGAGTACTTTTATCCCTTGTTTTATTTATTGTAATAAACGATTTTACACACTGAGTTGGCGCTCTGTTCCCTTTTGTTTTCTGAGCTCTTTAACCAGTTGACATCCGCGTTGTTAAACCCCCTTCCCATCCAGGCCATTTTTCAGTATTCAGCGCTGCGGTACTTTAACTGACATTTATTCCGTCATGCAGCGCTGTACTGAAATGAATTTTATACCCTTTTTTGGGGACAGATAGAGCTTTCTTTTGGTGGTATTTATTCACCACTGGGGGTTTTATTTTTTTACTATATTAAGGAAAAATTACCGAAATTTAAAAAAAAAAAACAGTTTCCCCTATATTAAATGATAAAACATTTATTATTACCCAATTTTTTGGTAAAATATAAAAGATGGGGTCACGTCGGGTAAAAAGACACCAAACATGTCAAGCCTTAAAATTGCGTGCGCGCGCGAAACCTCAAAAAACGATAATACCCAAAATTGGCCATAGGCGACGCTTTAAAAGCTGTTACCGCTCATCAGTTTAGTGTTATCAGTGATTGATGGCCCTAAAATGATTGCTCTCACTGCGACGTTCGCGGCGATATGTAACATGTGTAGCGCAATTGTAATTTTTGCGCGCTGGGGCACCGGACGCGTATTTACGTTTAGAGGCGCGTAAACGTGGGGGTGGGGGAGTTAAACATTTTGGGGGGTTTTTTTCCCCTTTTTTTATATGTGACTTTTATTTTATTTTACTTTTTTATATGTTACTTTTATTTATATTCATTTTTTTGCACTTATTGTTATTGCTATTATATAGGGGGATAACAATCCCCCTATATAATAGCAAAGGCACACTGACAGGTCCTCTTTATGGAGACATTAGGGGTCTCTAGGACCCCTAATGTCACCTGTGGACCCCAAAAGAAGCTCATGAAGGACGCGAACGAGCACATATAGACGATCAGCTGGCTATGGAGCCGCTGATCGCCTATATGTGAAACACCCGGTAACGGGTGTGTGCAATGGTCGGGTCTTTTCTGCCCGTGCGTGCCCGCTAGGGTGCGCGCACAAGCAGAAAAAAATGCCGTCTGGCCAATGCAGCAGTGCCGTCCGTCCGTTTTTTTACTACGTGCGGACGGCAAGAGGTTAAGTAGCCTGGGGTGCAGGTTATCTGGTGCTAACGATTTATTTTCATTAAGTTTTTCCAGTCATTGTTGAACCCGGCTACCGTCAACCACTGCGGTATTTTACGCACTGACCTACTCACATATCTTATCTCCATTAAGCCAGTCTTTTTCCTGAGTCTATACTGAGGAGAAAATTTAATTTAATACCTCAGCCTTCTCTCTGTCGTTAGTGATTAATTTCCTGTTTTAATCTTTTATTGGGCCTACCTGCTCTTTTCTTACCTTTTTACTGTTTATATATTGGAAGAATTTTGGGTTCGTTCTTTTTATTGACTGTGGCGATATTTTTCTCGTAATCTATTTTAGCTGCCCGGATTTCATGTTTACATCTCATTCCTTGTAGCTCTGGAATGCCAATGCAGTCCGTTCCACCTTATAATTCTTAAATGCCAGCTTTTTGTCTTTGAGGTGTTGTTTTACCATTTCATTTAGCCATGCAGACTTAGTTCTTGATCTTTTATTTTTGTTACTCGATGGTATGCACTTGGTAATTGCATTGTGTAATGTATTCCTAAAACAATCCCACTTCACGTCAGTGTTCCACGTTAGAAATAGTTTGTCCCATTTGTCATACACTAGATTATGCAGCTTATCGAAGTTGGCCTTTCTGAAATTTAGTGTTCTTGTCAGAACCACACAGTTCTCTTTTCAGTACCCAATATTAAAAATAATTACGCTGTGATCACTATTACCCAATGTATCTCTAGTTCCTGTGTCCTCAACTAGGTCCGCATTATTAGAGATTAATAAATCTAGTATAGCATTCTTCCTGGTTGGTACATCAACCATCTACCCATGATAACAACATTTCCCTGCTTCCCAGCCAATTCAATTTGATAATGTAGGTGAGCCTCCTCCTCTTCCCCTATATTCGTGTGTTTATAACACACACACCAAAATAAGTTTACCACTAGATTCAGTCTTATCTAGTTCTAGCCACAACGACTCCACACCATCACTACTATCTGCTGTGATGTCATCTTGTCTATGCACAGTTAGGTTGTTTTTACATAGTGACATAGTATTTGAGGTTGAAGACATTAGTCCATCAAGTCCAACCTATTAGGATCTCATTCAAGGAGTATGGATTACTAGCTTGCATTTTTTTGTTACATTCTTTGTAGTTGTTAAGGAACGCCAATGCCGTCCCCACCGTCTTATATTTTATACCCACTATGTCGAAGTCCTCGTCAAGTAACGCAAGTTCAAGCTCTTCTAATTTGTTCTCTAGACTTATAGCATTCATGTATATACATTTGAGTTTACCGCTAGTGATACCAGATTTGTTATTGCTCATACATGGTTCACAACCATTTACAGATGTTCCTCGCTTACTGACTTACCTGTTTTGCGACCACTCGCACTTACGACGGACCGCCGATCCACCTCCGACCTTGCGCGTCAACTTCAGCGCGACGTGTTGCTGGCGGAAGTGACGTCCTCCGATCTTCACTGCGGGTCCTGGTAAGTATTTCCTTTGCCAGATGTACAGTACACTGTTCGGTACTGTACATCGGCAACGCTATACAGTACTGTACTAATGCAGTACAGTACTGTATAGAGTTCCTCACTTAACGACCAATCCGTTTAACGACCTGGTCGTTGGAACGGAACTCGGACGTTAAGTGAGGAATACCTGTACTTTATCTGACCTTATTACAGTAAGAACATAACCAATTTGGACATTGCTAATTAGTTTGACTGGAGTGAGCCTGCTGTCCCCCCTTTTATAACTGCCCTCTATATTAAATGCCCCTGTAGTTACATAACCACTTGTTCAGTTCTCACAACTCCCACTGTCTCTCTGGAGTGGCTCGTGGCATCGGCAGTATTTCAGAAAATACTACCGTGGAGATCCTTTTCTTCCAGAAGGAATTAAATATATTAATCCAGGTATGTCAGATAGATGTTGGAGGTGCAATATTGGGGAGGGAACGTACTTGCACATCTGGTGGAGCTGTCCTAGACTACAGACGTACTGGGATTTAATATTTAAAGTATATTGTTCTATAGGAACCACAAATATGGAAAAGGATCCCATAATTGCATTACTATCATTAATCCCTGGCCCTATAAAAAAAATAAAGAAATAAAGACAGACATTTTAAGATTTGTATTGGCTGCAGCTAGAGTTAACATTTCATGTGGTTGGAAATCTGCATATACACCTTCATTGGAGAGTTGGGGGGGAGTATAATGGAAGAAATAAGACTTATGGAGGAATTAAATGCCAGGGATGCGGTTAGAATGGATAAATATGACAAGTATATGGGAGAAGTGGGAAGTATACAGACAGACAGAGAAATTTGAGAGATTGGTAAAAAAGGATAGAGAGGAAAGGAAGAGAATTAGAGGTGAAGCTTCCTCAGCGCCATAGAATCTATAAATAAATACATAATAGGGCTTATTGGGACGAATCATAGGGTGGTTCGAGAGATGATATAATTTTTGGAGAGTTAATTAGGTTAGGGGGGTGTGAGTAGTTTAACACAAGATTTAGATATAGGGTACACATTAATGGACACTGAGAATACAAGTAATAGTGGGGGGGGGATGGGGGATAGGGAATAAAGGGGTAATGTAACTGATTATAGACACTGTAGTATAGATCACATGTAAAGAGAGAACACAAAATAGGTTGAACTGGCTTTTTAGGACATTCCCTCTGCCTCCAATTTTGTCAGTGGGGCCGATGTGTACCATGACAACTGGGTCATGCCCAACCTCATCCAATAACCTGTCCATCCGTTCCGCAATGTGTCAAACACAAGCCCCCGGTAAGCAACAGAATGTTTGACGCTCACGGTCTTGATGGCAGATTACCAAGCTGTTCGCCTGATAATAGAATCCCCCACCACCAAAATCTGTCTTTCCTGTCCCTCCATCCTGCTCCTATCCTTACCGGAGCATTTACTCCCCCTGCAGATAGAGGAGACGTCCTGCTCCAGCAATGCCACCCCTGAACTAATATCCCCAACATCCCGCAACCTGGCATATTTATTGGGGTGTATATGTTCAGGACTAGCCTCAACTGACGATCCCCAAGAAAGGTTATACAAAAGATCTGTTGAGGATCAGTGTTGTCCATTACAACTGGGTATATGCTTCAGTTTCCAGGTGCCTACAAATTAAATATTCCCAAAACCACAAATGCCCCAATGTCAAAATCAGCAATAAAAGGGCATTCAGTGTACTTTCATAATTTTTTCTTTATCAAGAAAAATATTCTAATAGAATAAATTATCATTTAAACCATCATTTTGTGTAAATGTTCTCCCCGTATTGGCAAGAAATGCACAGAACAGATATGATGGATATTATAAAAATGTTCTTACATCTTTGCCTTTCAGCGTCTCTAATAACTGGTTGTGAACATCTTGTAAATCCCCAAACAATGTCTTTAAGTCAGTATTTTCAATTGTCACATTCTGAAACTGGACCTATGATAACAAAAAACAAAAACAAATTACCCTTACACAATACCCCATGGAAACAAAAAGATGATTAATTATATTGTATCTCTAGGAAAATGTTTTTCCAGATTAGGAAAAGCACTGTCTATTATTATTATATTTTTTTTCTTTTGCTATCCGTCTCTAATTGGAGGATTTTCTTTTTACTTCCTCTCCTGTTGACAAGATTGTTACACATACAGCTAAAACAAGCCAAAAGGGGTCCTCATCTTCCACCAGTCCACTATTTAACCACCTGCTGTCCGGCCGTTGTAATTAAACAGCCGGACAGCAGCTTCTTGAATGCGGGTGGGCGTGCACGAGCGGGAAACCGGCTTTGAATATAAACAGCCAACCATGGCTGTTTATATACAAGCGTTCGGGCGTCTGTAGAGACGCCCAATCGCTTCTAATATGCGGTCAGCCGCTGCTGGCGATCCCGAGCTCTGCTGTTCCCGGTGTGAGCCCGGGACCGGCACTGCAGCTCTGTGGCCGGAGATCAAACGGAGCTCAGTACACGAGATCCGTTTGATCTCCTCCTCCTCTTCTGAATGCAGGCAGTGATGTGTATTACATCACTGCCTGCATTCAGTGTCACTCTCAAGTACAGAAACCGGAGAGAAGCTGGTGAAGCAGGTCTCTGCTTCATCAGCTTCTATGGGGGTCCCTAGGAGACATTAGGGGTCTTAAAGACCCCTGATGTCTCCATATAGAGGACCTGTCACTGCAAATTGGCTATCACATAGGGAGCTTGTTTGCTCCCTATGTGATAGCAATAAAGTTCAGTGGAAAAAAAAAAGTTTAAAAAAATGTAAGTTACAAAAAAAATTAAAAGTCACATATCAAAGTAATAAACATTTTTTTTTTTAAATTAAACCCCCCCGCCCCCACATGCACACGGAAATATGCGGCTAGTCTGCCTACGTGCGAAAACGACGATTGCACCCATTGCGCCGCACATGTTACATATCGCCGCAAACGAGTGAGAGCAATAATTCTAGGGCCATCAATCACTGATAACACTAAACTGATGAGCGGTAAAAGCTTTTAAAGCGTCGGCTGTGGTCAATTTTGGCTATGGTAGTTTTTTGCGATTTAGAGCTTGACATGTTTGGTGTCTATTTATCTGATGTGACCCCGTCTTTTATATTTTACCAAAAAAAATTGGGTAATAATAAATGTTTTATAACATAACGTAGGGATAACAGTTTTTTTTTTTAAAATGTCGGTACTTTTTTCATTATATAGTAAAAAAAAAACCCGTAGTGGTGATTAAATACCACCAAAAGAAAGCTCTATCTGTCCCCAAAAAATGGTACAAAATTAATTTCAGTACAGCGTTGCATGACGGAATAAATGTCAGTCAAAGTACTGCAGCGCTGAATACTGAAAAATGGCCTGGACAGGAAGGGGGTATAAACACCCCGGTCAGCAAGTGGTTAAAAAAAAGATTTATTTTTGGCATTATGTCTCCTGAAAAGAATTCTCCTCACATTAGTTTCCTGATGACATGGATGTAATTAGCACAAGAAGTAAGAAAAAAATATTTCAAATAAAGCCACAGTCAGCAAAAAACTACGTCTGCTTTAGAGTGTACTGTGTTCCAAGGAAAAAAAATAAACAGGTAAGTCAAAAATCCTGTTCCATTGATTTTTTTGGAGCAGAACACAAGGAAGGAATATCCATGTCTTCCCTAAGGTGGAAAGAGGAGAGCACCTTAGGGACAAAGGAGGCCTTAGGTCCCAGGGCAACGTTATCCATTTGTAACACTAGGAAAGGCTATTTACAGGACAAATGCACTAATTCAGGGACTTGCATCACAGAGGTAATAGCAACAAGAAAGGCCACCTTGCGAGAGAGACCAGCCAAGGAAATATCACTAATAGGTTCAAAGGGTGGCTTTTGTAAGACAGAACCAAAGAAGCAAGCTAAGGTCCCAGAGTCACTGGGGTGTGTAAAATGTGCACAACACCCTGCATCAAGAAGTGAGTGGATAGTGGTCTTTGGAACAGAATAACCAAGGCCAAGATCTGCCCCTTCATGGTGCTCAAGGCCAGACACTGATCAAGGCTAGAGAACGTCTTACAATGACATTTTCTTGCCTCACACCAAGTAAAGTAGGCCTTCCAGGTGAGATGCTAGATTTTGGGAGAGGTCAACTTCCTGGCTCTTGAGAAAAGAGATGACTGAATCCAAGAGGCCTCTGTCTAAAAAAAAACCTGGGTTTCAACAGTCAGATTGCCAAAGCTACCAACCAAGAAGCAGGAGGAGAATGCTGGACTGGTCCATGGGACAGAGTATCTGGATGATCTGGGAGGACCCACAGAGAGCCTGCCAGGAGATCAACAATGTCCAAGTACCATGCTCTCCTAAGTCCAGTGCTATGAGAATCACAGGGATGCCTTTCAACTTGATCCTGCACAGCAGAAGAGGGAGAAGCCTCAGAAGAGGAAAGGTATAGAACAGACTGAACTGATCCCATGGAGTCACCAGAGCATCCACTGTGAATGCACGAGTATCACTGGCCCTGTCGACAAACCTTTCCAGTTTGTTGTTGAACATGGATGCTACAAGGTCCATATCCAGTGTTCACTACCTAAAACAGATCTCTTGGATCTTCTAACAACTTTGAGGGCGACACACCTCCTCCAAGTAAAAAAGCCCATTCCCCTCTAGATCCATAGGTTGACAACTGAGGAATGTTCACCTACTAATTTTCCACACCTGGAATGTGCAAAGTTGACAGGGCCGGAACATGAAGCTCTACTCTAGCCAGAATTAGGTCCACTTCTCTTTCAGCTGCGCAACTCTTTGTGCCTCCTTGGTGGATGATGTAAACAACAGCCATAGCCTGTCCCACACAGTCAAGATACTTCTCCCATGCAGTCAGTTGCAATGGTCTGGAGTGAAACTGGGCATATACGGCGCTGCCACCATCCGACCCACATCCCTCATGCAGAAGCGAATGGAGGGGTGGGGTGGCTCTTGGCCTGAAAGGTCTGAACATGTGGGCAGAGAGACCTCAGATTTTCCCAAGGTATAAAGAACCTGAACAGGGCCTTGTCCCAGATCAGGCCCAGATATTCTAACCAGTATGGTAGTTCCAGGGTGGATACCTGAAGCTTGAGGATCCAACCAAGACTCCACAGAGTCTGCATTACTTTGGTCAAAAGGACCCAGAGCGAATGATCTTTTAGAAGTAGATCATAGAGATATCCCTCTATGTGGATCCCCTAAGAAGGAAGCAAGCCAAGACTGGGGGCAAGCACCTTGATGAAAACTCTGAAAGTGAAACTGAAAGTGTTGCAAACCCACAACAACGTGCAGGATTCCCTGATGGGGTGGGAAGACTGATATGTGCAAATAAGTGTCCTTGATGTTCATTGAGGGCAAAAAGTCTCCCTGCTGAAGTGAAACTACCACAGACCTGATCAATCCCATATTTAATTTTGGAACCAAAAGGAATCAATTGAGGTGCTTCAGGTCCGATTCATGTAGAAACCCTGAAACTTCTCCCACTTCAAAACAGGTGTGCTAACTCCCGGAGACCACAACTGACGAAGAGCAGTGTAAAGGTCTGTCTGCTTTATCAGAGAGGAAGGCAAGCTGGAAAGCATGAAGAGGGGAAGAGGCAGACTCTGAAACTTAAGTTTGTATCACCGGGACACAAAACTCAGGGCCCAGACATCCTTCATTGGAGGATGCTTTGGTTCTGGACTTGAAGGGTTTGGCAGGCCAGGCTTTCCTGCAAAATGGAATACCTGGCTTGAACTGTGGGCCTCAGAGAGGTGAAAGAAACTCTTCATAGTTAACAAAAATCCAGACTTTCCTGTGGGGCCCCAGCCTTCTTCTTCTGGGGAAGAAGAATACTCTTACTCATTGTGCTTGCATGTATGTAAACCTCCAGGAATGTACCAAAGAGGCTTCCCCCTTCAAAAGGCATCCTCTCAAGTAGCTTTTTGTGGGGAAGCTCTGCAGACTAGCATTTAAGCTAGAGAATATTTTGCATATAAATCAAAAGGAGGCTCACCAGTGCACGGATTTAAACACAAGACTACGGGGAAAAGAACCTCTTTATTTAGGTAAGTGGGGGGACGGGAGAGGAGGCGGGTTTGCTATCTGACCAGGTTTCATGTTACATCCTTATTCAGGGTCAGAAAAGTGAACTTGGCCTTTAACTAAATTATTACACACTGTACCTGAAGATTTGCTAGATTGGCTGCAAGATCTTGTTCTCTCTTCACTAATATTTCATTTTCTGACTTCGCTCTGGATAACTGATTCTCCAACTCTTTATTAACTTCTAAGGTTTCACACTAATGGATTAAAATCTAAAATTAAAGTTTCAGTAATTCTTACAAACACAAATAAACATTTTCAATGCCTATAAAAAGTATTTATACCTTGCATGTTTTCATATTCTATTGCCATTGATTTTTTTTTACACTGATCAATAGAAGAATTGTCAAAGTGAAAGCAGATCTCAGAATTTTGATTTCAAGTAAGTAAAAAACAACAAAATAACTTACTACATACAAATACACCACCTTGAAATCAGTATTTAGTAGATTCTTCATTGGCCGCAGTCACAGCCTAAAGTCTGTGTGGATGGGGCATTATTAGCTTTGCACATCTGAACACTGCATTTTCCCCCACTCCTTGCACAACTCCTCCAGCTTTGTCTGGGTGTGTGGGGAACATCGGAGAACAATCCTTTTCAGGTCCAGCCACAAATTCTCTACTGGACTGTATGAATGAGCAAATCTGAAATGCAAAATAAAGAGAGCGCCTCCATCGTGTAAAACTTTTTAATACAACCGAATAAAAACAGCTGGAATCATACTCACAAAGAGGATTTTAGCAGACATAAAATTAGTGTGTAGCAGAACCATTGGTTCTAAAAGGAAGGAGGCGTGACCTCTGAAACGCGTCAACCAGGAAAGACTTACAGCCGGCTGGCCAAGTCTGCTACACACAAATTTTACGTCTGCTAAAATCCTGTTTGTGAGAACGATTCCAGCTGTTTTTATTCTGTTGTATAACAAAGTTTTACACGATGGAGGCGCTCTCTTTATTTTGTATTTCAGCTCTGTGGTTACCCTAAACCAGCGGGAGCAGCCTTGAGAGTATATTACACTGATCATTGCTTTCTGAGTCACGGTGCTGGCGCTTGTGGCGTGTCTGTTTGCTAATGAGCAAATCTGCCTGGGTTCAATTCACAAGGGGTTCACTGAATCCTGCTGGAAATACCCGATACCTGAATTTAGCATCAAACCCTACTGAAGTCAACAGCAGGTGAATCTTGATACTAAATTCTGGCCATTTTCAAGGCTAATATGCAAGCTTTTGTCAAAAAAAGGGCATGAGGAGCTGGGCACTGCCATTGGTGACATTTATAATAGCAAAAAAATATTTTAAAAATACCATACAGAGAGGAGAAAGTCCTTTTAACGCCTTTAAGGGGGACATGAAAAAGTACCAACTCTTTAAATTATTTGCTTGGCGTATGCCTTTAAGCTATATGTGGTGTTGTGGAACAATTTGATTTTTACAGACAATGTCAGAACCACTGTATTTTGCCATCACTTATTTTGCATGTATAATTGAATGTTTTACTTTTACACTTAGCTTTGCCTTAATACAACAGCAGCACCCTAATCTGATTAATTTCAACTTGAAAAAAACTTACAATAAAATATGTTTCTTCAAGTCTATTGAAGAACGCAGGATTACAGGAATTCTGAAACAGTCGGGTTATACTGTCGCCTACAGGAGGTCGGGACACTGGCAAACAAAAAATGCTAGGCCAGCCCATAAAAGCATGCCTCTAAATGACGTGCCTTTGTTTTGTGAGAAACAGTATATAGGTCCTTTAAGGCCGGGTTCACACCTAGGCAGCATCGGTTTTCAGCATTTGTACGCGCATGTTCAGCATGCGGCTATTTGCACATTTATGCGTGTGTTGCAAAATTTTGATGCATATTTTTATGTGCTGTGACCTGGGATCTTTAACCACACAGTCTTCACTGTTTGAAACACCACACAACGATGCAATTTTGTTAAAAAATAAAGTCCTTTGCCTTTTTATTAATAGGTCTGGCACAAAAGGCAAAATAAGAATAAGAAAACAAAAGTCCTTGCTCAACTGCGCATTTTCAAAGAAATGCCACAACTTAAATGCAATAATGTCACTTGTTCCCAAGGAAAACAAAGCAAATGGATGCACAGACCTTTCAAAGGAAGTTTTAGTCCCTTTTTGAGATAAGTCCCCTCAATCCCATAGAAATAAGTATTTGCAGTATCCCTGACTGCTGCTAGTCTGTCCACTCTCCAGCTCACTTCAAACTAACTACCAGACTACCTGCTGCTCATTAAGTGCAGGTGAGGCACTGGCTGGGCCTGCTTAAGACTGGCAGCTTAAGAAACATTGCGAGCAATGGACGAAAGCGCGTACAAACATGCAAAACCGCATACGAAAATGTGCAAAAATGCTTCTGCCGCGCGGTTTAATTGAAGTCTATGGGGCAAAAATGTGCCGTTAACCGACCAAAGAAGTTCATGTACCTTTTTGGGCGTTTGGCATTTTCCTGCTGGCGTTTTTCTTCTCAAGTGTGAACAGGACCATTGAAAATCATGGGATTGCTTGTGTCCGGCATTTAAAAAGCGCTTTTCCAACTGCTCAAAAATGCCTAGGTGAGAACTAGGCCTAACACAGAGGGGTAGGACCTGTGTCCCTCAGTGGACATGAAGAAAAGGAGTTTACAGTACAAAAATCTTATATTTTGTTCAACGTCCATTGTGTGACACAGGAATTCAGTCAGGAAATCCAGTCCAAATGAGGGCTGGACAACAGCCACTGAGAGGTCTAAAAGATGTGGAAATCATTGTATAGGAATATCGAAGTATTCAACACTTGAACCAGGGCTAGCTGTAGAAAAAGCCAAGCAAATAGAACAAATGCCACTACTAGGGGAAGGGCACCAAGAATCAACCTGATGCTTCACAGCAGGGCCAATAATAACATGGAAAGGAAAGATGCCACCTGGAGGAATGATGGGCCTGTGACGGACTCCGGTACTCAAGATGAGTACATCCACCGCTGTAGTCTTCTTTGCTGAGGAGATGCTGCAACCCAGCGAGCTTTAGCTCCCAGTCTACCCAGTCACTAGCCGAAACCAAGTGTAGGGTGAAACAAAATCTCCTTTATTCAGCAACTGTGCAACGTTTTATAGACACAAAGTGATCAGATAAGATTGTAATTACATCACATACACCCTGCCTTCACCAGACATTCTGACTCCACAGCCCGGCCGGGGGTTTAGCTGCCAAAGAGTTCCAGACAGCTGTAGCAGGGGTCTGGCCAGACGCACTAGCAGGAGAATGTCATTGTCCCAAGCTCCTTGGTAGTACAGAGAGAACTAACGGGGTTAGCGATGATAGTCTTTTGATAAGGTTCAAGTAAATAAACTCTTGTACTGGGCCAAGCCCCAGAAAAAAAAAGATCCTTATTGGTTTTTGCACATGGGTGTATTTGCATACAGTGCCAAAAAAAAACCTGTATTTGTGGCGTTTGGGAGCCGCAGTTGCTACGTTTTGCTGTCCATATCAATGTACGGACAGAAATCGCTGTACCCGGGTGTATGTCCATAAACTCCAGCAGTCATGCTTGTGTGTGCACGCACATGGGTGTACGTTTCTGTACATGGACGTTTACAGTTTGGAAACTTACTATATGCAGGTGTGCATGCATACCCCAGTACCAGTGTTTATAGTCATACACCTGGGTACAGTGTTTTCTGTAGTACCCAGGTGAGGTCAAATGAAGGTAAAAAAACGTCAACCAACAGAAGAGTCCCCTGATGATACAGGAACTGTCAGTTCCAGAAAACCAGACTCAAAGCCCAGATAAGAGGATATGCCCAGCAGAGAGGTCCTTCCTGGCAGGGGGCAAGGAAACTTTCTACCCCCCACCTGAGACTGCTAAGAGAGAAAGACCATGATACCACCACCATGCTTTACAGTGAGGATGGTGGGTTTAATATGATGATTAAAAAGCTAAATTTTAATCTTGGACCATAGTGCCTTCTGCAAGCAGAATTTAGTGTCTCCTAGGTGCCATCCTGCACAATGTAGATGAGACTTCATGTGAGTTTTAATTGACAGTGACTATCTTTTTGCCACTCCCACATAAAGCTGTGACTGATAAAATATTTATTTAATTGTTTATGTTTAATTATTATTGTGCAACAGTTGTGGTATGCACCGCAATCCTCTACACTCCTGCCCACTAAAGCATGTAATTGCCTAAGATTTGTCATCGGTATTTTGGTCTCCTTCTTGGGCTGTCACTTTTGCTAAATTGCCTGCTCTTGGCAGATTTAGTGTTGAATCAGTTTTTATTAGCATTTTGTAAACAGGTTTCATAACATTCAGTATTGAAACTCAATAAGGATATAAAAAGAAAAAACAAGACATCAGGAGACATGAGTATGTAAAGTAAACATTGGCGGTCTGGCGTGGACATTCAAGGGCCGGTGTCCAGGGCGGCCTATATTTGGATACACGACATATAAAGCTGAGGCATTTCTGGGTTAAATGAATAGTTTAAACGCAGAAAGGATCACCATCTCTATGACTATATCCACAGTATAATTCTGATAGGTATCTAGATTACGTGCCCAGGTATTGGACCTTGTCAGCACTGCTTAATACATTCTCCAAACAAACATTTTAAACATCCTGGTATGTCAGGAAAGGTGTATAAAAGGGAGGGAAACAGAGAGAGGAGAACTGATAAAGGAGGGAAGTTTGGAAGGAAGAGGGAGGGGAGGGGACGAGGTTAGGGGTGGGAGGGTCACGGACTGAGGTTGTGTATCGTGAATTGAGGCGTCCCAGTCTCCGCCAGGGTAGTGATTTAGGAGGTAGGACTTTAGGTCGGTGGAGGAAGAAAAGTGAATCCACACACTCCATTGGGACATGAACTTAGGAAAGGCATTAGTATCAGTCACCAATAGCTCCTCCATAAGCATTATATCATTAACCTGGCTAACCCATTGTGAAAGGGGCGGAGTAATTGATTGTTTCCAATACAAGGGAATCACTTGCCTAGCTGCGGACAGAATATGTCTAGGTATCATGTTTTTTTTGGTTTTCCGGAATCCCGGTGGGAGTGATAGTAATGCAACAGCTGGTGAGGGTGCTAGGGTATCTCCATATAAATGGTTGTAGATCTCGAATATTTTTTGCCAAAATGAGTAAATAATAGGACAGGTCCACCACATATGTAGGTATGTGCCCCTTACCTCATTGCACCGACAGCAGGTCTATGGAGAAGAAGGGAAGATGCGATGTAGGGAGACCGGGTCTCTGTACCACCTGGTAAGGATTATGTAGTTTTTTTCCTGGGCATATGAGGAGACAGATGATTTGTGAGTGTAATGATAGATGGTGGACCAGTCTGAGTCCGTAAGGTCCCCGTTCAGATCAGCACACCATTTGGTTCTAAAACTCAACGGCACCTGATGAAGAACATCTCGCAACATCCCATAAAAGGGCTGATATTGTGTGGCGAGCCCTCTCCTTAGAGACAAGTAACCGTTCAAAGTCTGTCAGCGGTCTGTGCGTTTGCCCAGAAGTATGAAGTTCTGAGCAAAATCCAGATAGCTAGGTCCAACAGCCAGTTTACTGGAGGATCCGTATCGGTGGCCGCCGGCGTCATAAATCGGCCAGTAGGGGCATGTACAAAGTCCCTAGCCGTGGGCCAATCACCCCTCTTATAACCCCCGATCGAGGAAATAGCAACCCCCGTAGGGAACAGAGAGTTGTCGAATAGAGGGTATAGAGGGCTAGGTAAAGTGGTAAGAGAAGCGGGTTTGCAAGTATCCCGACATGTTTTCACAGATGTAATTGTAAGAGGGGATGGAGAGGGAATACTGTGGATTCACATGGAGGGTTCCATAACAGAGCCCTGAGATCTACTGGGCACTGTTCCTGTTCAATCAACACCGATGGCTTGGGTTGCGACAGGGGTGGTGGGAACCAATCCACAATTCTGGAAAGGAGAGCGGCACTATGGTACATCTCAAAGTCAGGAAGGCTCACCCCACCTTGGGATTTGTGTCTGCATAGAGTTTTATATCGCATACGGGAGTAACCCCTCTGCCACACAAAACGATTTACCATAGAGCGCAGAGTACTAAAGAAGTGTTTCGGGGGGCCTATAGGGATAGTCTGGAAGAGGTATAGTAGTTTCGGGAGGGTCTCCATCTTTAGGGCGTCTATTTTAACGAACCATGAGATCTTCATGTTGCTATATGAATCAAAGGTGTGGCGGAGGGAGCTCAGGAGGGGTAAGTAGTTCAGTTGGAAAAGATCAGATAATTTAGATAGGATGGAGATGCCAAGATAGGTGAGGGACCGGGATTTCCATTGGAAGGGGAAATTGTCGCGCAGATTTACAACAGTAGAGGGTGCTAGCGTGAAGTTTAAAGGCAGTGGACTTGGTCATATTAACCTTAGAGTTGCTGCACCTACCAAATCTGTCAAATTCTTTGAGAAGCGACGGGATACTTATATGGGGACTGGTGATATATAAAAGTAAGTCGTCCGCGAATAAGGGCATCTTGTGGTGAAAGGAGGGAGTGGGGATCCCATGTATATCGAGGTTCAAGCAGATGGCCTGTGCCAAGTGTTCCATCACAATGACATAGAGAAGCGGGGATAGGGGACAACCCTGTCTGGTGCCGTTGGAGATGGCGAACGGCTCAGAAAACGAGCCATTCACCATCACCCTAGGGGAGGAATATAGAGACATGATCCTAGAAATGATGGTTTGCCCCAGTCCTATTTGGAGTAGTGCCTGGTGGAGGAACCCCCAATCCACTCGGTCAAATGCCTTCATCTATGGATAGTAAACACGCTGTAATGTTTTGTTTATGAATGTAAGAAATTAGGTGAACCGTTTTAGTGTTCTCCCTAGCTTCCCTCCCCGGTACAAATCCCACCTGTTCTGGGTTAATGATGGACGGCAAGTATGGGGAAAGACGTAGCGCCAAGAGTTTTTGAGAACAGTTTAATATCAATGTTATGTAGTGATATTGATCTCAAATTCTGACATAGGGATGCGTCTTTGCCGGGTTTGGGGATAACACATATGTTCACCTCTAACATGGTAGAGGGAAAAGGGTGTGTGTCGTCCACTGAGTTAAAGGTGCAGGTCAAAATAGGGGATACCAATTCAGAAAGCACCTTATAAAACCGGGGCGAGTAGCCGTCTGGGCCCGAACATTTACCCATCTTCAGGGTCTCGATAGCTGCATCCACCTCGGGTTGGGAAAATGGGGACTCTAGTGCTCGCACCACCACATGGTCTAAGGTCGGCAGAGCAGTCTGCGCGATATAAATCGGCTAAAGAGTCAGCCAGAGTTCCGGTGAGCCGGGCCAGGGTAGGAGCAGGGAGATTGTATAATCCCGAGAAGTATCGGCGGAATTCACCTGCAATGCCCGAGGTGGATTGAATTTTAGAAGACTGGCGTTCCAGAATAAAAGGGACAAAGGCTCGGGGAGGCCGGGGGTGTAGCGTTCTGGCTAAGCGTCGGCCACATTTATTAGCAGATTCATATGTAATTTTACATACCCTGTTTCGTGCATTGTGTGATCTAGAGTCCAAAATGGATAACAGTTCCCGGCGGGCATTTGACAGTTCTACATAGGTGGTGTTAAGTCGTGTAGCTTTGTGCACACCCTCCAATGTTGCAATAGAGGCTAAGAGCTCAGTAACTCGGGTGGATCAAGCTTTCTTGAGGTGAGAACCGTGCTTTATGAAAGTGCCCCAAACCACACATTTAAGAGCTTCCCATTGGGTCAGCGGGTGAGTGGTATCCCTGGCATGGTCAGAGACGAAATTCCGAACCGTTGTCGTAATCTCGTCTAGACACAAGGGGGTCATTTAGCAAGTTGTCATTAAGCCTCCACGAGAAACGGGTGTGTTGAACAGTGGGAACTCCCAGAGTGAGAAATACAGGGGCATGGTCAGACCAGATGCGGAGACAGATTTTGTCCGAAGGGGCCGCATCTAATAGGTGTTGTGCCAGGAACACATAGTCTAGCCTGCTATACGAGTTGTGAGCCGGGGAAAAATACGTATAGTCTTTTTCAGAGGCATGAAGGGCCCGCCACACGTCTATCAGCCGGAGCTTAAGTAATAAAGTTTTAAATTTAGATAGGGATGTGTGTGAGAGAGGGGACTTAACGGAAGAGGAATCCAGAAAGGGCACCAGTGCGAGATTGAAGTCTCCTCCCAGGATCAGGTTAGGGCATCCAAAATTCTCCAGAGCCGTGACTAGCCGTGCAAGGAAGGTCAGTTGGTCATGGTTTGGAAAATAGACATTAGCTAGAATATAGACATGACCAAAAAGTTTCACTTTCAGGAAGAGAAATCTACCTAAGGGATCCATTTGTTGTTGCAGGATCTCAGGATGTAGAGTTTTGTGAAAGGCTGTAGAAACACCTTTGGATCTTGCAACAGAGTTGGTGCTATGATACCACTCAGAATAAAATTTAGATGGTATTCTCGGAATGGTATCACTGCGGAAGTGTGTTTCCTGCAAGAACAAGACACCTACCTTGTGTTTATGGAAATGATAAAGCACCTGACTTCGTTTTTGAGGTGTGTTAAATCCCCGGACGTTGATGGTCGCTAAGGCAATATGAGGAGCTGCCATCATGGGGGTTTAAGGGGCCCCAACACGACACTGTGAGCCTCCCCTGGGATATGGATGGGAAGGGAGGGGGCAGGCAGGGAAGCAGCAGAAAGAAGAAAGGAGGAAAAAAGACAAAGAATAAAATAAGTGCTCTCCTGCCATCTAGTGGCGCAAGCACAATTTGGTGAACCAACGTGTGGTCCAATAAACACTACAGACATTCAAAGTGTCAGTGAGCTCACTCACTGACGACCAAAGTGGGGGTAACATGGTAAGCACAGGGAGCTCCTCCCGCTCCAGGACACTAACGTTAAATGTAAACGAGGTAGCGCAAGGCTACTTAGTCAAGATAAACACAATGTAAAAATGGCACATAAAACTAGATGCAATAAATACATTACAGTAACAATAACGGTAACTTTATGGACCACAGCAGCAAACGTGGTGGGCAACCACGGCAAACTTCCTAAGTGGGGCACCGGGTATCAATCGGTGAACGGCAGGAATCATTCGACTTCCACCGAAAAATGCGTCCCCTCCGAGACGCCTGAGGTGAAGAAGTATAGGGGTGAGTGGGCCACCAGTCAAGTGTTGGAGGAGGACGAGGCCTCCACTCGCCCGGCAGATTTTCTCGACTTTTGCATCCAGGGTGAGGTTGATACAAAACCGGGGAGGGTCGGTGTCAGTGGCCAGTCTGGGAGGGCGACTTGTGGGAGCTCCAGCTTACCCAGGAAGGAGGGGAGGTCACCCATGGAGCGAAAGACCGCTGATTTTCTGTCATGCACAACAATAAGTTGGAAGGGGAAGCCCCATCGGTATTTGATGTTGCGTTGGCGGAGCAGGTCAAGTAGGGGACGCAGAGCCCTGCGAAGAGTAAGTGTGTGGCCCGAGAGATCCGCCAATAGGAGTATAGGGGATCCATTGAACATGATGGCGTTTTGCGTGCGAGCAGCCCTCATGATGTCATCTTTAAGCTTGAAGAAATGGATCCTGCATATGACGTCTCTGGGACTGGAGCGGTCAGGACGCTTAGCCCCCAGTGTTCTATGAATCCTGTCCACTTCTATGGGGGTGTCCTTAGGTGTATTCAGGATCTGATTGAAGAGCGCCCTCGCGGCAGCCTCCAGGTCACTGGGTTCAACAGACTCCAGCAATCTCCTGATGCGGATATTATTACGCCGGTTTCTGTTTTCCTGATCATCCTGCTGATATATCAATTGGTGAAGAAGCACTGTGTGCTCTTCCAGAGTGGTATCATGCAGTTGTATACAGGAGCGTAATTCAGAGGAAGATTGCTCAATAATCTTCCAATCTGGTGCTTAAGTCCTTCTTTAAGGTGGACATTTCCCTTTTATAAGTGTTTTCAAAGCGCGAAAAGCAGGATTCAATGTCCTTCATAGTGGGCATGGCTTTAATGTATGCCCAAACCATCCTGTGAGCTGAGTGAGGCCTGTGACATGCTTCTGGAGTGATGGGATCGTCCCCATGGGCTATGGGGCGAGTGTCCCTCCTGTTGCTGGCTCACCTGTTCCCTGTCAGGAGCCTCCGAGTGTGCGGGAGAGAGCTCCAGCGGCACCATCTTGGCTGCACGTGTGGAGGCAGAGTGAGAGGCAGCGGGCACCGTCCTGGCGAAAAAACGGGTCAATTCCTGCGGTGCGGGGCCCGTTCTTGCCTGATTCTTGCTCTTCTTCCTCCGGTCACTCATATTTGGTGTTCGTGGGTGAGGAAGCCACTATTGTCTACTGTATAGTATGCCCCTGAGCGGGAGCCAAGCCGATACATGTCTCACCGCTCCATGCGCCAAGCCACGCACCCCTCTTGGCAGATTTAAGTCTAAGCTATACTCTTTCTATTTCTTAATATTTGACTTAGCTGCACTCCTAAGGTTATTTCATAATAAAGGCAGTCCAGAAGAGCCAAACGAACCTAATTCAGGGAGAACACATGGAGGGAGCCACAAGACAGACACTCTGTACCAAATCTTAATCAAAGAGTGAAAACCAAGACTCCGGAAATGCAAAACCCAGGCCATTAAAATCAGTGACTGTGAAGCAGCTTAAAAAACTGACCAGCTATGACCTAAATCTGGGAACAGGCCAGGGGCAGAGACTTCTTCTCCTCATCAAATCTCTGTCAGCTGAGGTACTCTTCCTTTCAAGCGCCCACACCCGGGATAGAAACAGCGGATAAGGCAGGAACATACAGTTCTACACAAAGAAGAACCAATCTACATCTCTACTGTGGCAAGACTGCTGGTTCCTCCCTCGCATTTGATGTATGCCTTGTTGTGGCATTTTCAGACAGAATCCTGATTGGATGATTCTCCAGTTGGGGTTTGTAGTGGTATAAGGGCAACTAAATCACCACAAGCTCTGGCATAAGGATTGAGAGACAAGATTCTACAAGGCTTCTGGATTCCTCCCCTATCTGACAGACTGGAATCCATTGCAAGGATCTCCTAAGAGATGGGAGAAAAAAAACTTCCTGAGCGGGAATCCTGAGCCCCCATCCAGAGACAACCTGGTCCTGGTACCAATCATTTCCAACAGTTCCAAAACTCAAATGCAGATGTGTATAGTGGGTTTACTCCTGGACTGAGCAGTCCGAGTCTGAAAGAAAACATGTAGGACAAGGAAGACCAAAAGGTGCAGATGCCCCTTTTTTTGGTTTTAGGACTGTAAACAGGGTAGACCAAAATCCATTGAACTGGGGCTAAGACCTCTTACTCTAAAAAATCTGCAAGGGCTTGGATGAACTTGTGTTAGGCATAGGCTGGAACTAGGAGGCAGAGGGTTACAGGTAATGATAGTAACTCGCTTGAGCCACTGAGGGTGAATGAGCCTTCTTTGGGCTCCTACTGCTGGAATAGACAGGAACTCTTACCCCCAATGACACACTTGTAAAGTGTCCAAGGTAGCTCTGCAGATATGCTGTCCCATAAAGAGTCTGTGAAGTAAATGCTTCAGTAAGTCAGTTCCGCTGTTTAATCCATTAACCAAGTTGTTCACCTAACGATACTGAAAGTGACTCATACAGACAAGGAGATGTTCACACAGCAGCTCATGGCTGCAGGCACGTCCAAACACACAATGAGCAGGGGCCAGCCTTCACAGCCACAGGTCCCTCCTATAGCATAAAGGCACTCTTATGCTTAGCAGACAAGTATCCCAGCCAAGGTAGCTTGTACAGCAGGACCTGCCAAAGACAAGGTCTTTGAACAGAGCTCCAAACACTAGTCAACAGATTTCCTAAACACAGGTACATCCTTCACTGGGATGTCAGAACCATGGTACAGCCACCAGACAGGGTTCTTCCAACTGCCGAAAAGAACCAAAAAAGGTGTCAACAGTTGCAAGCTGATTTTCCATGTTAAATATGAAACAATCCATGTCACTAATAGCTGAAACAAAGCAGGTTGCTGCAACTCCTCGGACATAGAATCCGGTATTAGGGACCTAAGAAAATCAGCATCAGACAGGGTTAGCGCTTTTTATGCCACAGGGAGATCAGATAATGTTTCTGTGGGCTTTGGTGAGGGAGAAGGCTATTGATAGCATACGTGATAAAACATCCAAAATACAAGCTGTAAGCAACCAAAGTGGTTGTACCTACCTGATGCAATTAACATGGTTAGGCAAGGTTCCATCACTGTTTTATAATGGATGAGGAAGCATTATGCCTGGTTGGAAGAACCCCTGAAAAACCTAAGGAGCCAGCAGCAGGGGTAAAGAGCACTGCCATAAACAAGGAAGAAATTACAGACTCACCTCCCCTTGGATTAACACTGCACAGCAACTTTGTGGGTGGAACGTGGCCCACAGGTCCAGCAGCCAGTCTACCACCCCAAGGAGCAGAGACCACACCTCTCCCATGTGCAGAGAGATCTGCAGAGCATGGGGTGGAAGTGCTTTAAGGAACGGGAAAAAGACCAGCTCCTGTAGGCCAACACAGACCTCAGATGGCCTAACCATGTGGTACGAGCACTAGTGGGGTTGCCAAAAAAATGCAAACTCCATGTCATGTGAGCCATGAGCTAGCCCGGCCCCTACAATAAAGTGCCTTGTTCCCCCTTCCTCCACATTCCCAATCGCTTTGCAGAGATCTGTTTTAACTTTGGCATTAAAGAATATATTTATTTTGATCAGTTTAAAAAAATTAAATCCATTGCGATATAAAGTTCTATGACTTGATCACTTTTTATTAGGGTTGTAAATGGTTATAAATGCCCAACATATACATATATAAACAGATTAGGGTTTACCATAAAAAGATTGTTATTTAATCACTTTAAATATGTGCAGTATCTTTGACGGACCGCCTAGTACCCCAACTGGGTACCTCCGCCAGAAATCAGCTTCCTTTCTGCTGGAACCTAAATTCCAGTGTCCTCAGCTCAAACCTGCCTAATTATTGGACAGAACCAATATATTAGGACAGAATGCTAAACCCCTCAATCATCAGACAACACCAATGTTGAAGTGGAAACCAAGAACTGACTTTATCGAAAACCAGCTCAGTATATATACAGCTCAGGAAGTCTAAAAACATAACACAATCAAACATGAACAGTATAATCAGTACAAATCAAACATGAATAGGGCGAGAGGAGACACATGTGATGGGATTATCTACTAAGTGTATCATCTGGTAATCTACTCCTCTACATACGGAGTCAGCTACTCTTAGAGTCAGCTATCTTAATCCCATAATTAGCACAATAGAACAAAGGGACAAATAAACTGTAACACATGCATTGGGAGTCTCAGTGCAGAGTTAACCCTTTTTGTGTGGCTGGATTCGCACCCTGCACCTTTAATGGGCAATAGGAAATATGCGGCATATAAACTCCACACATAAATCAAGATTAATAGTTCCTTGTAACCCCAAGAGGTCTGAGGGGGGTCTCCATAGTTCTAGGTCCATAGTCAGTAGGAAGGAGGCTAGCTCCCAGGCTCCTCCAACAGCCCCAGTGACAGTTCAGTCCGTCACAGTATCTATGAAATATATAATAATGGGAATTATAATACATTTCACTGTATTCTCCTTAAATACCCAGTCTGATGCAAGTGTAGTTTCCTTCTATATTCTATTCTGTAGTCTATTGACTATATCACGTCGGGTAAAAAGACACTAAACATGTCAAGCCTTAAAATTGCGTGCGCGCGCGAAACCTCAAAAAACGAAGAGGCTGAAAATTACCCCTGTAGTAAATCAGTAACAATGTGAACTCATAAATGTGGATCTCTGAAATGTTGAGGATCTAGTCTTTATTTACCAAACTACACTTTCCATATAATACTTATCTGCCTAGATCAGTCAAAGGGCAATTTCCATTTACTAAATTTGCTTTATGAAATTATAATCAAATGCTTATTGATATATGCTTACCAAATCACATCTAAGCTGTTTAATTTCATTCTTTGCATTCTCATGTGCCTTTGTAATTTCCTCTGCAAAAATAAGATTGATAAAACATTGTTTCCAGAATGGTTGTTAAAAATACTGTGTAAAATTTTACTTGTATAATTCAAGCTGGCAAAGGGCAATAGCATCACAAGAACAATAGGAGTTGATGACATTAAGGCCATTTACAGCATTGGACAGCTAATGGTGAAACCTATTAGAGACTACAGAAAAAGTAAAACATCAAGTTACATGGGGGTTTTGTAGATACAGCATATGACCTTTTTTAGATCAATGTTGCTTTTCCCCATTCTTTATCTATTAATAAATGAATTTGTGTGAGCATTGTAAATGTAGTATAACAGCTCTGTTTGCTTAATGTAATTGTCTACAGTCAGCACAAATAGCAGTTGTAGAGGAATGATGGCCACCATGCCTACTGTGCTAAGGAGGAGATGTCCGAATTTTATGTGTTTTCTAAAAAAAAAAAAAAACATTCAGTTTTTCTGTGCAATTTGCTGCTCGTTTCACCGTCTATACACACATGTATCATAACATATAACTAGTGTTTTTTAAAGCCCAAGTAAGCTTTAGTTTAAATCAGCTAAATGTATTCCAGACATCAGAACATAAGTTGTGCAAAGTCTTACATTTAATTAGTAGAAAAGCAGCCAGGCCAACCTCTACAGCATGCTGGCAGGGCACAGGCTTTTCTACTTAGGGTGTGGCTGCTTTGCAAAAATAAAATAACTAAGACTTTGCATACCTTTTGTTCTGATGCACTTGGAATGCACCTGAGAAGTTTGTTTACACTCCAACAGCTAACTGTCAGCTTTATTGTGGAAGTGATTTGGGTGGTTGTAAAGCTGTACACTTCCACGTGCCAACCTGAGCCCTGCCTGTCTCCACCCCTTATGCCATGCATTCTGGGATTTCCCATCCCTCCTGGCTGCCTGGAACCATGGTAGGTTTCAGCAGGGAGAGCAGAGAACAATCAGTGAACATATGTTCATTGATAACCCGCCAGGGATGAAACAAGAAGTGAAAAGCTTTATATCAATTCCAGTTGCAGTGCTGTCATTTCCTGGTCACACTGGTCAGGGAAGAAGAAGCCAATAAAGCACAATAACTCATCAAGGAATCACCAGGCATACCACCCTGACCGAAAGAGTCATATGGTAGCTGGAACACAGATGGGATGTTATTGACTGCAGGTCTGTTGCAAAAACAGCATGGTATAAAATTGCAAAAGCACTGCACTACTTAGCTAACTGGTGAAACTTCCAGGATTGAATATATCCAACATGAATCTACAAGCAGCATTGGAATACTGGAAATAATTCCAGGATTTCATATATATCTGTCATAAATCTACCAGCAACGGTTGATAGTAGAAAAACTCTTCCAAATTATCAGAAACCAGCAGACCTAAGGAAATAATGCCCACTCTCATTAGAACACTAGCAAAAACTGAGGTATTATGGTTTTTGGTGGGGTTATCCTGTGCAGACCAACAGCTTTCTTGTTGCCATTGTCCATTTCTCTTGTAGGTGGCAGTATAACTCAACATTTTATGAATTCTAAATATTCATGTGTCCCTGAATCTGCAACAATACGGCTCTAGCAGAGAAAGAGGTAAACCATGCAAGGCATTGTGACTACATGAAAAACACACCTTCCGGAGTAAGGAGTATTGCATCATATATCAACCAGTATACCATACCATTGTGCAGGCCCGTCTTTAATATTGATCGGACCCTGGGCAAACATTTTCTTGGGCCCCCCACCAAGAAAAAAAAACCCAACACACATAGATCATAGACTTCTCTCAACAAAAACTTTAATAATGTAAACATAAAGAACTGGTTCAGAAACAAGTCCTTAGCTTGAGCTGTAACAGTAGGTACTTGCCAACTGTAGCCTCTTAGTCTCACTCCTGATATACTTCTATTAACAGTTATATGTTTTTGGGAGAGAAAGCATGTTAATATCTTAATAACTTTCAGTAATAAAGTGCAAATTAACATTATTATATTTCAAGTGTAAAACCAATAACTAGGTTGTCTAGTAATAACACAAAAAAATGATAAATAAAAAACAAACAATAATTAACAACAACAACACATAACAATCAAATTAACAATATCAAAACGAAAAAACCGTAGAATCCAAAATCAAATATACAAAATAAAGTGCGTATACTCCACTACAATTTAGAGAATAGGTAATCAGGTACCTGAATAACATCATCTACGATGTTATTAACATTCCTAATATGCAGCAGATGCTACAGTAGCAGACTAATAATAGTCAACCATTAATCTAAAGTGCAGATAACTTTTTTCATAAAAAGTAAAGAAATACTTTAATGCAATTTATACAATCAGTATACGTGCTTTTTTTTTGAGCAGCAAATGTCTTTGTAATGTTGGTAAAGTCAAGACCGCGAAGGATATCGGATTCAGCAGACATTATAGACCAGTGGTGGCGAACCTATGGCACGCGTGCCAGGGAGGGCACGCGAGGCCCTTTCTGCTGGCACGTGAAGGAGAAGGGGGACGGAGCAGCAGGGGGTGGAGACAGAGGGAGATGGGGGCGCAGATGAGAGGACGGGAGGAGACGGGGACTGAGCTGCATGAGACAGGGGGCGGAGACAGGGGGAGATGAGGCAAGACTGAGGCAAAAGGCAGAGACCGCGATGGAGGAGGCGTCGCCAAGGGGCCAGTCAAGCAGCGAAGCTGAGACGATTGGGCGCCGAGGCAGCAGTGAAGGCCGGGCTTCCCGTGTAAGGTAGGAGCACTGTGCTGGCAAGGCCCATCATACATTATTCACAGCCCACTAAAGAGTCACAGGGGGGCTGTGCAATAGCTTTTGGTGGGCTTTGCAGGATCCATGGGGGCTTTGCAGCCTGCAAAGTCCACCACAGATCCTGCACAGCCCCCCTGAGGTCTGGCAGACTGCGGGGTCTCTGCAGAATCTGTGGGGGGCTTTGGAGCCTGCAAAACCCCCCACAGATCCTGCAAAGCCCCCCTGAGATCCGGGAGACTGCGGGGTCTCTCAGGATCTGAGCGCCCAAACTGCAATACTAAACTTAGTTTCAGCACTGGCACTTTGAGATAAATAAATTGATTTTGCGTCGCAGTTTGGGCACTCGGGTTCAAAAAGGTTCGCCATCACTGTTATAGACAGTTTGGTGAGACAACTTTGGCTCATGGTTGTGCGTTGTAGGTTTTTGATTCGCTTCATTTTTGAAAAAGATCGTTCACCTGAACAGTTAGTGATTTTTAAAGTGAGATACATTTTTAAAGCAATGTTCATGTTGGGAAAGGTATCTTTTACATCCTTGTCCAAAATGGTATTGTACATAAATTGCTCTAGGCTGCAGTCATCTGGTTTTTCATTGAGAAACAAAGAAATAAATGACTGAAACTGAATTAGCTCGTCACCAAAGGTTGTGCCCAGATCATGCTTGTAGAAAGCACATAACTTTTCCGCTGCAATTTTAATGGAATCAAAGTTCATTTCTGGAAAGTTTATAAAGAATCCATATAAATCACACACGTCACTGTAGGCTCCTAGTCGCTGTTCCAGACACACTAAGCCCTCGTTCACACCTGAACGTTTTGTAGCGCGTTCTACGCTCGACGAACGCTCTACAAAACGCTCAAAAATATAAATCCCATTGTATTCAATGGTCTCGTTCCCACCTTGGCGTATTTCCGCCCGTCCCTAACGCGCTACAAAACGGCCCACGCCTGAAAAGTTAGAGGTACTACTTTGGGCCGTTTTGTTGCACGTTTCCATTACGATACAGCCAAGTAGCCTTCGGAAACGCGCAACTTTTTTAGCGCGAATCGCGGTAAAAAAACGCGCGACAGACGCGCATATGCAATACGCCTAGGTGTGAACGAGACCTAAGAGTTTGTCAACACATGGGAGAAAGGCCTGGGTATAAAACGTCTCCTTCGGTGTTAATTGTGCTTCCTCACTGTGTCCATAGTCAAGTGGCTGCTGACGGACATTCCGGCGTTGAAGACGACGGTGTTCCACAGTGTACTCTTCAGTATCTGTGAGATGCTTCCCAGCTTCTTCAAATACATCAAACTTAGTACGTTGTTCATTAATAAAATCTTTTAACGATTTCAAAATCCCAACTGCAGAATTTAGGTTCAGCTGAACGGACTGCAAAGTTTTGCTGCTGCTGTTGAAGCGCTGCAATACAGTGTTCCAGAAGTCTGCAAAAATTCCAGTCTCAAGTTTGTTCATCTGATCAAACAGTCCTTTTGCGTGATTACAGCACTCGGACCTTTCTTTACAGTCAGCTGAAAATTCAAACAAAATGTCCATTATACTTTCATAGCCATGGACTAGTGCCTGACAAGCATCTGCACGACATGACCATCGTGTGTCACTCAGCTTTTTTGGCATGGACACAGTGAGCCATTTCTCGTCAAACTTGTCTTTAAGCTTCTTGTAGTGACTGGTTGAGCCACAAAAGAATGCATATAGCGCTTGTATGAAATCAAAAAACTTCACGGCCTCCCTACACGAATTTGCAGCATCCTTTCCGACAAGGTTTAGGGAGTGTCCAAAACAAGGTATGTACTATGCATATTTATTCAGGCTAACAATTCTTGCTTGCATACCCTTGTGGTGACCAGCCATGTTGCTGGCATTGTTGTAACTTTGTCCACGGCATTCTTGTATGGTAAGTCCAACAGTATTAAGAAATGTTAGGAGCGCCTTTGCCATTTCTTCTCCTTTATGCCCCGTTGAGGGTAAGAAAGTTAGGAAACGCTTCACAGGTACATTTCCTTCCAAGTATCGCAAAATCACTGTGAGCTGATCAGTATGAGAATAATCTTCAGATGAATCTACGGATATTGAGTAGTACTTTGCCATTTTAACACGGTTGATGACAACTTCTAAAATCTTTTTCCCAGTGATCTGTATAAGTTCCTCACAGACATTTGCTGATAGATAGCTTGTACATCCTTTCCCTTTGTTTGGATGTGTTGTGCCAGGAAAGCATCGTACTCTGACAGTAATTCCAGAATACCGAGATAGTTCCCATTGTGTGAGGATCCAATAACTTGATCATCCCCTCTACAAGCCAATCCTCTCTCGGCAAGAAAAGTGATGACACTAAAGTAAACGTTTTACAAGGTTCTGCCCATAGCTTGTCAGCTCTTCAATCTGTTGTTGCATTCTATAGTCAATCCGACCCTCCAGTTTGGAATATTTAGCTGTATCAATGACAGCACAAATATGGCTTTGAGACTGCTCACGGCATGAAATCCGTACACTGGCATGTTTCCAGTCGCTGAAGCCATCATTGGAAAAGGCATTTCGCGATCAACTAAACAATTTACAGTAAAACCAGTAGATTCGGCCTGTGTTGTTTGAGTAACAAAGCCACTTCCGCTCAACCTTGTCCCCATTGGGACAGTTACGAAAAAACATCTCTATAGTACAGCAACGTCCGTCTTTAAATGATTTAGCAAACCCCTCATTTCGCAGTTGTTCCAGTGGTTTTCTCACTGCCAAATTCCCATTTTTGGACCAGTACTCCCGCATCTGAAGAGTAGATGAGCTGGGCCACAAACTAATGTCAGTCATGAAACCTGACTTTTCCACAGATTGTGGCAGTATATCAACTGTTTCAGCAATAGGCTCTTGAATTTCCACAGTAATGTAGCTAGGCAGCAAACCAATATTTCAGAATAGGCCTTGTTTCTCCAACTCCATGGGCACTGGTGTTTCCAGTGTTGCAAGTTGATCTGAAGACTTTACTGTATCAGCTTCAGAGCCATATTCAGATGTACTTTGAGTAGGAATCACTTCATGAGAAGATGTACTAGCATGTTCTTCAGAAGATTCACACGCAGAAGCCTGTGTAGAAGATCCACTTGTAGGTAGAAGAAAACCAGTTATTTTTGGAATTCTACATAGTTTCTCCTCTAACTCCTGCTCCTTCTTTCGCTTCTGTGAACCACTCAGAGGTTTAGACATATCGGGAGCAGTCAGGCTCTTCAAGAAATAGCCGTTATTGACACCTGCATTAAATAAATAAATTATGTCAACAGAGTGAAAACTGCATATATTTTAATATAATTTGTAGTATATTTAAAATTTTGCAATGTTACATTCATGTACGCTGTAACTTACCATAGATTAAAAGATCACACAGAAGACATCAAACAGCATATGCCACACAAATCCCCTTCCTCATCCCGCTGTTCTTCCTCGCTCTGTTTGCGCTTGCCTTCTGTGGCTGTGCTCATGACTGTTGTTACTCTCTGACAAGTAATGACTGTTGTGCATGCGTGTATACACAATAATGATAAACGTGCACGTCTGGCCACATTCTAGACATAGCTTTCTTGTAGTACACAGAGGTAGTGGGGAACAGTGAAGCTTCCCCTTCCGTCAAATGGTTCTGTCTTCTAGTTGAACCTGAAGGTGCAATTTCTGCAATTTGTATTGCCAAAAAAAAAAAAATCTAATATAAGTGGGGTTGGCACCCTTTCTTCAAAACAAGACTGGCCATGTAACTGCTGCCATAGACTTGACATTGAGCACAAGCCAATTTTGTATCGGCCTGCCGTTAAACCGTTGGCTAAGTGGTAACCCCTACATAAAAGTGACATGACTCTGTACTACAGAATGTAGTAAGTAAAAACTGTCAGAATTTACTAACAAATTATTTACTCCAAACCAATAAAAATTCAAAGAAGGAATAACAATTGTAAAACATTTGTGATGAGCCTCTGATATTCAAAATATTGCATGGAAATGTTTGTATATTCATATAAAATATAAATATAGTTATACATATGAAGTAGAAAAACTGATGTTAAAAACAAAACTATTATAGGAGCTGGTGTCCCGAGCAACTTGGTTGTTGTCACATTGCAAAGCTCCTTAATGCTGAGTCACTGACTGCAGGATTTTAAACCGATTGCAAGCTCAGCAGTTTATATTAGGGATGCACCCATATATCAGGCGCCGAAACATATCGGCCGAAAATGGCACTTTTGGCATAATGCCGAAAGTGCCATTTTCTGGCCAATACAGCGGTGCATCCGTTCTTTCTCTCCTCTCCCTGCTGGGCGCTGCTCTGTGTCCCAGCAGGAAGGAGAGAAACTGTGACAGGAGGAGAGCGCTGTAAGCGGCCGGTGTCTCTCCTCCCACACCGCTCAGCCTCCTATCACAGATCGGCAGAGCGATGTGTGAGCAGTGACAGCCTGCACTGTCGCAGGAGGCTGAGCTCTTCTCCCCGCATCACTCGCTCAGCCTCCTGTGACAGCGTGTCAGGAAACAGCCAATGCAAACACTCAGTGATCGCTGAGTGTATGTACATAATTGAGGGCAGAGTATGGTTACAAGTTTTTCTTTCTTCCTCAGGTATTGCTTCAGACCTGAGAAAGAGGAAAACTCTCAAAAGCTTTTCTTTATAGTTTAAGGCTACACCTGGGCGATCCGTAACCGCACAGCAATCAGGCACGAAACCATGCAGATGGCCGTGTGGTCACAGGATCACCCACCACTGCAATGCCGCAGGTGAAATCGCACATGATCGCGTTTAAAAAAAATAAGTACCTTTTTTCAGTGATTGCAGCACGGATGTAACCCCATTGAAATCATTTGGGTCACGCGGCAACCACTGTGTGCACCCGCATACGATTGCGCAGTCCCAGGATTGCCAATGTGTGAACCTAGCCTAAAGCAATTTCAGTAAACACCAGGGCTGTGCAAATAATCCCCTATGTTAAATATGTCACTAATGAAGACCAATGAACAGACCCTGAGTCTTTGTTGGTGTGTGTGTGCGTGTAACTATCCAATACCAAGTACGGTGTACCGCAGAGTGCAGAGGTCAGCAGTGTGACGCACAGGTTTATACACCACCTATACAGTATATCACACAGTATAGTTACGCCGCCTATACAGTGTATCACACAGTATAATAACGCTACCTATACAGTGTATCACACTGTATAATAACACCACCTATACAGTATATCACACAGCATAATACCACGGGCTATACAGTATATCACACAGCATAATACCACGGCCTATAAAGTATATCACACAGCATAATACCACGGGCTATACAGTATATCACACAGCATAATACCACGGCCTATAAAGTATATCACACAGCATAATACCACGGCCTATAAAGTATATCACACAGCATAATACCACGGCCTATAAAGTATATCAAACAGTATAATACCACGGCCTATA
>NW_017307497.1:318206-325098 GCF_000935625.1 Nanorana parkeri
AGGGCCTTAGGTTCGCCACCACTGGTATAGGCCGTGGTATTATGCTGTGTGATATACTTTATAGGCCGTGGCAGCCTGCAAAACCCCCCACAGATCCTGCAAAGCCCCCCTGAAATCCAGCAGACTGCGGGGTCTCTGCAGGATCTGTGGGGGGCTGTGCATGATCCGTGGGGGGCTTTGCAGCCTGCAAAATCCCCCACAGATCCTGCAAAGCCCCCCACAGATCCTGCAAAGCCCCCCACAGATCATGCACAGCCCTTATGAGATCTGGCAGACTGCAGGGTCTCAGGGGTTCTCTGCAGGATCTGTGGGGGGCTTTGCCAGATCTCAGGGCAATTTTCTGCGGGCAGCGGGCTCAAGGGGCAGATGCTCTGGGCCCCACAACCTTGATTGGGCCCGAGGCAAGTGCCCTCTTTGCCCCGCGTTAAAGACAGTCCTGCCATTGTGACACATGCCAGTAACTCCTCACTCCAGTAAAAACTTGTTTACCTCTGTATCATTGCACTTGCTAAACACATGAGCTGCAATATACACTGTGATCTTACTGTAAGCAGTTTTTCTACGTCTTAGCCTCACTGCTCTTTTCTCCAGCTATCAGATCCTGACAGAGAAGCCACAAAAAAGCTTGGTCCTCTAAGTCTGTCCTCCATATGCATGTTGCCTAATGTATATACTGTATATTTATATAACAACGATACTGAAAATATTTAGTTCAAAAGCATTCTCTACAATAAAAAGATACAACTGATTCAGAATCCAGAGATCCTATTTGGTTATTATATATACAATTCCATTCCAAGTTCAATTCCAAATTAGGGTATATGTTTAGAACAGCCACAGCTTCAGACAGCAATACAGCATTCTGATGCTCTTGAATGCACTTAATACATTTTTATATTGGATCAAGATCAGTGCATACAATATTACCCAATACCCACTTAACAATAGGAAAGAAACTACTTATATAGTAACACAAAATGTTTCATACAGGCTGGAATGCTAACCGACACATTTTCCAGCTCTTTTAAAATATCTAATATATAACAATTGCCTCCATTGGTCAAACGATTTATTTTATCCTTTTGAAGACACATGACCTGGCCAATAAAAAGAGCTCTGGTTCTGCTGCAGCATGGAAATGGCATGATATGCATGGATGACTGAGCCTTCTACTGCACATGCTAAATAGCCAATAGACATGCAGTAACCAGGGGACACTAAAATCTGCAGCCCTGCGACTTTGCCCAGGGCACAGGACAGGTTGGAATATTGCTAAAAAAATAATGTTAACTGTGCCAGGAAATAATGAATAATTAGCAATTATGCCCCTGTTTAATTTTTGCCTCAGCAGTCTAAAACCCCTGCTCCACCAGTCATAAAAAACAATGCTAAAACACAGCATACCAAATTATTGGCAGCAGTCCAACGTCTGTAAGCGACATCATTATATGCAAAAGATGGGTATAGATGATGGCATCAGTGGTGAGGTAGGCACAAGTGGAGTCTCAGAAAAAATAGCTTACAGTGTTGGAGACAAAAGGAAGAAAAGTGTGGCTTAAGCTAGTACACAAGTAGAATTTCATTCAAAAAAAGTCATTTTCAGAACATTCTTTTGACTTTCTAATAGTTAATGGGGTAAAATTGATGACCGATTTTGACAGCAGTGACAATAAAAGTCACTGCTGTCGAAGGAGCGAGATGGAAATTTCTCGAACTAATGAGGTCTAACAGTGACAAATTTCAAAAAACATTTGTCAAGTCTTTGACGGTATTATCGAATGTTCTGACCAGATTTTTTTATATGAACGTTCACAGAAAAATTTACCATTGTATGGCCAGCTAATCGCCAAATCTTCAAATTTTATCAGCTATGCTGGTTTATATTTCACACACTGCCTGGTTATTGTTTGAACCTAATGAAACTGAGGATATCAGAAAATGACAAACAATACAGAAACCTTTTGTGCTATTCTATTGTGCTACCTAAAATTGTGTTGCTAAATTACAGTGAAATATATCTAACAATGTTTCAGTTCACTTTACCAAGTTGAACAGACTTCTTATGCGTTTCCAAAGCTGCACTTGCCAATTCACTGACTTTTTCTTCCAATCTGAAAGAATAACAAGTTTTAAAGTTGTTTTAACTGTAGATATAGAAACTGAAATCTGAAATGTGTATTACAATGTTCATCTATATGGAAAACTAGTATGCAGTATAATAATTTGTTTTTTTTCACATGCGTTTATTACTCTCCACATTTACATGCAAACCAAGATATCCAACAAAAGTGAAAAGTGACAGTATGATTAAAACAGTCAACTTTTATTCCAATGGCTTAATAAAGATGAAGTTGAGGATTTTTAAACAAAATCCCCCAACACCACACTTTTTCCCTCCCCTCTCAGACATTACAGGTTGCGGCCGGGCCCTAGCTGTCACTTACAATGCTGGTCCTGCATTGAACGTTATGACATTGAACGTGATGGAGAATGGGCTTCAAGGGACTGGTCACACAGCATGGTACAAGCCTGCCAGAGCGAGATATAAGAGAAGTATTACAGCTTATTACTTTATCCCTACTTACAAGCATCCCTAAAAGTGTTTTAGTTTGTACCAACTAAACAGCTTGCTCAGCATGTAAATAAGGAGAAAATAAAACAAAAGGTTTGTGAAATTCAGATGAATACTATTGTATTAAATGTATCAACTGCACACATGTATTAAACTGCATTTGTTCCCCTTTTTTTGCAATAGTAGCCATTTAAACATAGTAGTTTCTATATTAGTTACCAGAGGGAGCCTTCTGTGATTCACTGCAATTACCTTAACAACCTTTAGACAATGAGCCATACATAAAATGAACTGTTTTCAGTGAGTCAACTAACCCGCATTAAACCCCAATCATTATATAGCACTGCAAAGCAGGTATCCAAGTCTGAATATGTATGGAGCTAATACGACATACATCAATGCAAATTATATATAGAAACACAATCTTTCTTTTAATATTAACACACAGTGACATGGTAATGCACATTACAGTTGAACTCTGGGCATTAACATTTTAATTTGACATATACACTGAGTGGCCAGATTACTATGACCACCTGACGTTTGAAGGCAAAATCTGGACCTATGTTAAATGATACATTTCAACCACTAGATACATTGTATCTCGAGTGAAATGTATCACTTCTGTATCACTTCTGATCGTCTAGGAACGATCAAAGACCTTTAGTGAGATCTGATTCTGACATGCAGTAGAGGATATAAATCTATTATGTGTACACTAATCCAAAAAAACAAGATATTAGGCTCAATTTACAAAGCTTTAACATCGGCCTAAGGCATTCTATTTTATGCCATGTCATGTTTGTGAAAATAAAGATACTTATCCTGGGCGCAGCAGTGACATAATTACTGTGCTGAACATAGCCTGTACAGAAAGCAGAGCTGTGGAAGGGACCTAGAAAGTCCACCCATTACAGGCAGAAAACTGGTGGATACAAGACAAGACACTCTGCACAGGTAGAGGCATAAGCAACGACTTTTTTCTTTTTATAGGGCACTCCTGTACAAAGGCAAAGTGCAGGAGTTATTTCATGTTAAAATACTGCACAGATCTGGAAGAAATACATAAATGGCACCAAGATTCAAGTAAAAACACACATGCCTCTTGTATATAGACAATACTCGTTTAGCCTGGATCATAGCATGATCTGTTTTACGTTTATCTAAAAAAATTGGAAAGACATCAAGAATTTAAGGAGTATATTTATAAAGCAAAGAATGGTACTTACACCAAACATTCATTGCAGGTCAATCTTCCTGGTGCATGCATTTTAAATTATGGTGATTGATTCACCTGCCATGAATGATTAGTGAAAATCACATTTACTGCTTTATAACTATACCCTCTAAAAGTTTGTGCCTTAACGTACGCAATTGAATTTGCTTTCTGTATTACCCTGTTAACATTTCCAACAACAGGGAGAGGTGAGAAATAGCAATGACTAGAATATAAATTATGACCTTTTCTGCATTAAAGTAGCCCTGGGTGCATGGCCATTTCCAAAGGAGTCTCCGGGAGATACAAAAAGGTCAGGACATTTCCCACTCTGTTACTACTTTCCACAGGTGTTTTCTACAATGACATTTATAAATGTTAGCAACTGTAAAATAACACCTAGATGAAAGCACCTACTTGGTTTGTTCAGATACAAGCATCTCTTTTAAACTTTGAATTTCACACTGGAGACCAGAAAGCTTTGAGGCATGCTGAGCTTGTGTTTCCTCAAGTTCTTTCTTTCTTAATTCTCTTTCTTTGACAACTTCAACCAGCTTTGCATCTGCATCGTTCAACTGATTTTCTTTGATGCTTAATGCATGCTACACAAAAAAGAAAATATGAATTTAAAATATAAAAATAGGCAAACATTAATTATGACATAGTAAACTTTAAATGCTCTGAGTTTTATAATTTACACAAGGTAGTATGCTACCCTTTTCAGTGTAGTTTTTGCATACATTCTTCACATTAAGTGATGGCAAGAGCAAGTCACCAAAAACGGTGATATTTGCAAACTTATTTACTTTGTACATTTTTTACATTTTCATTTATTTTATTATTTTTACTTTACCGCCTTTTTAGTTACATTTTTAATTAGTTATTTTTTTATTTTTTACTTTTTTTACTAATTTTTTTTTCATTTAACTTTATTGCTATCACACAGGGGCTTATAGCATTTGGAGGTACTCTTTATTGACCCTGTCCCTTCCAACACAAGAGTTCTAGCACTTACTGTGCTAGAACTCCTGTTACAAGAAAAAGCAGCGGCCGGGGACAGAGGCTGAGGGAGGTGACAGAGCCTGTCACAGCTCCACGCGTCTGGCTCAGTCACAGCTCCACCGTCCCGCTCTGTCACCGCTCCACGCCCCTGCTCTCAGCGCTCCACGCCCCCTGCTCTGTCACCGCTCCAACGCCCCCTGCTCTCAGCCCTCCACGCCACACCCAACCCTCCCCTCACCTTGTCACCGCTCCACGCCCCCTGCTCGCACCACTTGACCGGAACTACATGTCCCGGGCATCGGGCGATACGAATTCAACACCTCAAGCATCGGCGCTATGTATCGGGGCATTTTCACAAGTAGAAGTACTTGTGAAAATACCCTGTATCGGTCCCGAGTGGATTGACAACTTCTGCCAATACCCTGTATCGGTCCCGAGTGGATTGACAACTTCTGCCTGGTATATAGCAAATTGACTGACCAGGCGCTTATTCTGGGTTACGCCTTTAAGAACTATGCTTTGTGGATAAATGTTTTCAAAAATAAAGAAAAAAAAAATGAAGAAAGAAAGAAAGAAAGAAACGAGGGATAGGACGACAGATTAATATACAAAAAATTTGTTGTATAGGTATTTAGTAATACCGTCATGATTTTTCACATCACAATACAAAGAAAACTACAGATATACAACTGGAATAAGCAGGCAATTGATGTAATTACACATAACAGCAACTCCATGTTTCTTAGAAAAGAAGCATCAAGAAAGATATTGGTCTTCTAGACCAGGCCTTCTTAAACTTTCTCCACTTGTGACCCCTTTTTGGCCGAGGAAATTTTTAAAGGGACCCCAACGTCGGTCAGTGTCTCCCCCCTCCCCTAGCGTAAGTCGGGTCTCTCTCCTCCTCTCCCCCCCAGCGTCGGTCAGTGTCTCTCTCGTCTTCTCCATTATTTTATTATTTTTACTTTATCGCCTTTTTATTTTTTACATTTTTATTTAGTTACATTTTTTATTAGTTATTATTTTTTACTTTTATATTTTATCATTTTTTAACAATTTTTTTTCCATTTAACTTTATTGCTATCACACAGATGCTAACAAGCCCCTGTGTGATAGCATTTGGAGGTACTCTTTATTGACCCTGTCCCTTCCAACACAAGAGTTCTAGCACTTACTGTGCTAGAACTCCTGTTACAAGAAAAAGCAGCGGCCGGGGACAGAGGCTGAGGGAGGTGACAGAGCCTGTCACAGCTCCACGCGTCTGGCTCAGTCACAGCTCCACCGTCCCGCTCTGTCACCGCTCCACGCCCCTGCTCTCAGCGCTCCACGCCCCCTGCTCTGTCACCGCTCCAACGCCCCCTGCTCTCAGCCCTCCACGCCACACCCAACCCTCCCCTCACCTTGTCACCGCTCCACGCCCCCTGCTCGCACCACTTGACCGGAACTACATGTCCCGGGCATCGGGCGATACGAATTCAACACCTCAAGCATCGGCGCTATGTATCGGGGCATTTTCACAAGTAGAAGTACTTGTGAAAATACCCTGTATCGGTCCCGAGTGGATTGACAACTTCTGCCAATACCCTGTATCGGTCCCGAGTGGATTGACAACTTCTGCCTGGTATATAGCAAATTGACTGACCAGGCGCTTATTCTGGGTTACGCCTTTAAGAACTATGCTTTGTGGATAAATGTTTTCAAAAATAAAGAAAAAAAAAATGAAGAAAGAAAGAAAGAAAGAAACGAGGGATAGGACGACAGATTAATATACAAAAAATTTGTTGTATAGGTATTTAGTAATACCGTCATGATTTTTCACATCACAATACAAAGAAAACTACAGATATACAACTGGAATAAGCAGGCAATTGATGTAATTACACATAACAGCAACTCCATGTTTCTTAGAAAAGAAGCATCAAGAAAGATATTGGTCTTCTAGACCAGGCCTTCTTAAACTTTCTCCACTTGTGACCCCTTTTTGGCCGAGGAAATTTTTAAAGGGACCCCAACGTCGGTCAGTGTCTCCCCCCTCCCCTAGCGTAAGTCGGGTCTCTCTCCTCCTCTCCCCCCCAGCGTCGGTCAGTGTCTCTCTCGTCTTCTCC